>NC_092006.1:1995766-2005156 GCF_044704955.1 Pristiophorus japonicus
GTCTCCATATACCTGGGTTAGACCACACTGGGAGCACTGTGCACAGTTCTGGTCTCCATATACCTGGGTTAGACCACACTGGGAGCACCGTGCACAGTTCTGGTCTCCATATACCTGGGTTAGACCACACTTGGAGCACCGTGCACAGTTCTGGTCTCCATATACCTGGGTTAGACCACACTTGGAGCACCGTGCACAGTTCTGGTCTCCATATACCTGGGTTAGACCACACTTGGAGCACCGTGCACAGTTCTGGTCTCCATATACCTGGGTTAGACCACACTTGGAGCACTGTGCACAGTTCTGGTCGCTGTATTATAAAAAGAATATGGAGGCACTGGAGAGGGTGCAGAGAAGATTTACAAGGATGATACCAGAAATGCGAGGGTATACATATTGGGAAAATGGTGAACAGGCTGGGCAAAAGCAAAATACTGCAGATGCTGGAACCTGAAATAAAAACAGCGCATGCTGGAAATTTCAGAGAGAGAAACAGAGTTAACGTTTCAGGTCTGTGACCCTTTGTCAGAACTGGGAAAGTTTCAGATGAAACAGGTTGTTGCAAGGGTGCAGGGGGTCAGCGAAAGGAGGAGGGGAGAACAAGAGGGAAGGTCGGTGATAGAGGGGGAGGCAGGAGAGATTAGAGAGACACAAGTGATGGTGGGTAAAAATGAGAGAGCAACGGGACAAGTTAGCAAACTAAAGATGCGTCTAGAGAGGGTGTGATTGGTGGAGTGGGTTTTAGCGATGTTGGTCGAGGGAGCGACATTGGGCTCCCAGGGCACAGCGGGGAACTCCCCCACCGCCTCCCCCACAATCCCCGCTTATCTTCGAAATAGTGACCGCCGGATCGTTTAGATCCGCCCGAGAGGGCAGACGGGGTCCTCGGGTTTAACGCCTCGCTCGAGGGACATGCGGAGATGCCTGCATCAACGTGGATAACCCGCCGTATTGAACACGGCAGCGCCCGTTTCAGGCCGCCCCAATAACATGCCGAGCTTCGCGCTGGAGGAACGGGGCAATGATGAACGGTGTCCCTCTGTGACGGGCAGTTGAGTGACAGGCGATGGGTGGTGTAGACCCGTGCTATCAGTGAGCTGTAGGGGGAGGGAGGGGGGCAAGGGGCGGGGGGTGGGGGGTTAACAGGAAGGATTGCAGTCAACAGCTGAGACAATCCCAGCACAACGTTCGAAGGACAATTGGATGAAGTATTGGGCCCATTGACACGTTGGGACCCGTGTCTGAGCCAAGCCTTTGCTCCGAGACTGGTTTCTGATCAACAGGTCTTGGAAATTCTTGATCTGTTTTCTCACGTGGTCTGGAGATGGGGACTTGGCACGAGGGGCCGAATGGCTCCCTTCTCCACGGTAAAAATTCTATTCTATAAATCTCACATCCAGCGCCTGAACTAAACGTCATCCCATGTCCCCGAGATAAAGGAGTGTTTGATGGGACAGTGTAGAGGGAGCTTTACTCTGTATCTAACCCCCTGTACCTGCCCTGGGAGTGTTTGATGGGACAGTGTAGAGGGAGCTTTACTCTGTATCTAACCCCCTGTACCTGCCCTGGGAGTGTTTGATGGGACAGTGTAGAGGGAGCTTTACTCTGTATCTAACCCCGTGCTGTACCTGCCCTGGGAGTGTTTGATGGGACAGTGTAGAGGGAGCTTTACTCTGTATTTAACCCCCTGTACCTGCCCTGGGAGTGTTTGATGGGACAGTGTAGAGGGAGCTTTACTCTGTATCTAACCCTGTGCTGTACCTGCCCTGGGAGTGTTTGATGGGACAGTGTAGAGGGAGCTTTACTCTGTATCTAACCCCGTGCTGTACCTGCCCTGGGAGTGTTTGATGGGACAGTGTAGAGGGAGCTTTACTCTGTATCTAACCCCCTGTACCTGCCCTGGGAGTGTTTGATGGGACAGTGTAGAGGGAGCTTTACTCTGTATCTAACCCTGTGCTGTACCTGCCCTGGGAGTGTTTGATGGGACAGTGTAGAGGGAGCTTTACTCTGTATCTAACCCCGTGCTGTACCTGCCCTGGGAGTGTTTGATGGGACAGTGTAGAGGGAGCTTTACTCTGTATCTAACCCCGTGTACCTGCCCTGGGAGTGTGTGATGGGACAGTGTAGAGGGAGCTTTACTCTGTATCTAACCTCGTGCTGTACCTGCCCTGGGAGTGTTTGATGGGACAGTGTAGAGGGAGCTTTACTCTGCATCTAACCCCGTGCTGTCCCTGCCCTGGGAGTGTTTGATGGGACAGTGTAGAGGGAGCTTTACTCTGTATCTAACCCCCTGTATCTGCCCTGGGAGTGTTTGATGGGACAGTGTAGAGGGAGCTTTACTCTGTATCTAACCTCGTGCTGTACCTGCCCTGGGAGTGTTTGATGGGACAGTGTAGAGGGAGCTTTACTCTGCATCTAACCCCGTGCTGTCCCTGCCCTGGGAGTGTTTGATGGGACAGTGTAGAGGGAGCTTTACTCTGTATCTAACCCCCTGTATCTGCCCTGGGAGTGTTTGATGGGACAGTGTAGAGGGAGCTTTACTCTGTATCTAACCCCGTGCTGTACCTGCCCTGGGAGTGTTTGATGGGACAGTGTAGAGGGAGCTTTACTCTGTATCTCACCCCGTGCTGTACCTGCCCTGGGAGTGTTTGATGGGACAGTGTAGAGGGAGCTTTACTCTGTATCTAACCCCCTGTACCTGCCCTGGGAGTGTGTGATGGGACAGTGTAGAGGGAGCTTTACTCTGTATCTAACCCCGTGCTGTACCTACCCTGGGAGTGTGTGATGGGACAGTGTAGAGGGAGCTTTACTCTGTATCTAACCCCGTGCTGTACCTACCCTGGGAGTGTTTGATGGGACAGTGTAGAAGGAGCTTTACTCTGTATCTAACCCCGTGCTGTACCTGCCCTGGGAGTGTTTGATGGGACAGTGTAGAGGGAGCTTTACTCTGTATCTAACCCCGTGCTGTACCTGCCCTGGGAGTGTTTGATGGGACAGTGTAGAGGGAGCTTTACTCTGTATCTAACCCCCTGTACCTGCCCTGGGAGTGTTTGATGGGACAGTGTCAGTGGGCTCACCCTGTAGTAGTCGGTACTGTAGATATCCCGGGACATGCCGAAGTCTCCGATCTTCACCACCATGCTCTCGCCCACCAGGCAGTTCCTGGTGGCCAGGTCCCTGTGCACAAAGTGAAGCGAGGCGAGGTACACCATGCCCGAGGCGATCTGCTTGGCGACATGCAACAGCTGGGGCAGCTTGAGTTGTCCAAAGGGTTGCTCACCACCACTGACCAGGATGGTCGCGTCGGGGCCCTGCGATCTACAGAGACAGACGGACAGTTAGCGAAACCTTGGCTTCCCTGTCCCTCGTCGCCCCAAACTCTCGCTCTTGGGCTCCTGGCCGGCCCTCCCTCCGCCCCTCACCCGCGGGGCCCGGTGCTCGAGCGTCAGGCTCGGCGTTGGCGTGGAGATTGGCCCCCATGGGCGGCCATGCCAACCTGAACCCCCCCCCCCCGGCGAGCCCCGAGAGACGGGTAAGCCCCTGTCACAAACAGCGCCCCACTTTTGAAGCGCCATAGAAACATAGAAAATAGGAGCAGGAGTAGGCCATTCGGCCCCTCGAGTCTGCACCACCATTCAATATGATCATGGCTGATCCTCTATCCCAACACCATATTCCCACTTTCTCCCCAGACCCCTGGATGCCTTTTGTGTCTAGAAATCTATCTATCTCCCTCTTAAATATATTCAGTGACTTGGCCCCCACAGCCTTCTGTGGGAGAGAATTCCACAGGTTCACCTCCCTCGGAGTGAAAACATTTCTCCTCATCTCGCTCCTAGATTCCCTGCCCCGTATCCTGAGACTGTGTGACCCCTTGTTCTCGACTTCCCAGCCCCGGGGAAACATCCTCCCCGCATCCAGTCTGTCCAACCCCGTCAGAATTTTATACCTTTCAATGAGATCCCCTCTCATTCTTCTAAACTCCGGTGAATACAGGCCCAGTCGATCCAGTCTCTCCTCATACGACAGTCCAGCCATCCCGGGAATCAGTCTGGTGAACCTTCGCTGCATTCCCTCTGTGGCAAGTATATCCTTCCTTAGGTAAGGAGACCTCATTGAATGGCGGAGCAGGCTCGAGAGGCCAAATGGCCGACTCCTGCCTCCTATTTCAGATGCTGTTATGTTATGAAGACAGGTCAGACCGAGGGCGTGTGTCAGCCCGAGCGTCTTATTCAAGGGACACGTTGTCCCAAAGGTGGTGCATGGGTCTGATCTCTCACAAAGGGGGAGATGGGGGAGTTTTCAAATACAGTATCAGTGAGGGCTGTGCCACTTAATAAACACAACGGCTCCCCTCACACACCCCTCCCTATCTCTGTAACCCCCTCCAGCCCTACACCCCTCCCTATCTCTGTAACCCCCTCCAGCCCCTACACCCCTCCCTATCTCTGTAACCCCCTCCAGCCCCTACACCCCTCCCTATCTCTGTAACCTCCTCCAGCCCCTACACCCCTCCATATCTCTGTAACCCCCTCCAGCCCTACATCCCTCCCTATCTCTGTAACCTCCTGCAGCCCCTACACCCCTCCCTATCTCTGTAACCTCCTCCAGCCCCTACACCCCTCCATATCTCTGTAACCCCCTCCAGCCCTACACCCCTCCCTATCTCTGTAACCTCCTGCAGCCCCTACACCCCTCCCTATCTCTGTAACCCCCTACACCCCTCCCTATCTCTGTAACCCCCTCCAGCCCCTATACCCCTCCCTATCTCTGTAACCCCCTCCAGCCCCTACACCCCTCCCTATCTCTGTAACCCCCTCCAGCCCCTACACCCCTCCCTATCTCTGTAACCCCCTCCAGCCCCTATACCCCTCCCTATCTCTGTAACCCCCTCCAGCCCTACACCCCTCCCTATCTCTGTAACCCCCTCCAGCCCCTACACCCCTCCCTATCTCTGTAACCCCCTCCAGCCCCTACACCCCTCCCTATCTCTGTAACCTCCTCCAGCCCCTACACCCCTCCATATCTCTGTAACCCCCTCCAGCCCTACATCCCTCCCTATCTCTGTAACCTCCTGCAGCCCCTACACCCCTCCCTATCTCTGTAACCTCCTCCAGCCCCTACACCCCTCCCTATCTCTGTAACCTCCTCCAGCCCCTACACCCCTCCCTATCTCTGTAACCCCCTCCAGCCCTACACCCCTCCCTATCTCTGTAACCCCCTACACCCCTCCCTATCTCTGTAACCCCCTCCAGCCCCTACACCCCTCCCTATCTCTGTAACCCCCTCCAGCCCCTACACCCCCCCCTATCTCTGTAACCTCCTCCAGCCCCTACACCCCTCCCTATCTCTGTAACCCCCTACACCCCTCCCTATCTCTGTAACCCCCTCCAGCCCCTACACCCCTCCCTATCTCTGTAACCCCCTCCAGCCCTACACCCCTCCCTATCTCTGTAACCTCCTGCAGCCCCTACACCCCTCCCTATCTCTGTAACCTCCTCCAGCCCCTACACCCCTCCCTATCTCTGTAACCTCCTCCAGCCCCTACACCCCTCCCTATCTCTGTAACCTCCTCCAGCCCCTACATAGAAACATAGAAACATAGAAAATAGGTGCAGGAGTAGGCCATTCAGCCCTTCTAGCCTGCACCGCCATTCAATGAGTTCATGGCTGAATATGCAACTTCAGTACCCCCTTCCTGCTTTCTCGCCATACCCCTTGATCCCCCGAGTAGTAAGGACTACATCCAACTCCTTTTTGAATATATTTAGTGAATTGGCCTCAACTACTTTCTGTGGTAGAGAATTCCACAGGTTCACCACTCTCTGGGTGAAGAAGTTTCTCCTCATCTCGGTCCTAAATGGCTTACCCCTTATCCTTAGACTGTGACCCCTGGTTCTGGACTTCCCCAAAATCGGGAACATTCTTCCTGCATCTAACCTGTCTAAACCCGTCAGAATTTTAAACGTTTCTATGAGATCCCCTCTCATTCTTCTGAACTCCAGTGAATACAAGCCCAGTTGATCCAGTCTTTCTTGATAGGTCAGTCCCACCATCCCGGGAATCAATCTGGTGAACCTTCGCTGCACTCCCTCAATAGCAAGAATGTCCTCCCTCAAGTTAGGAGACCAAAACTGTACACAATACTCCAGGTGTGGCCTCACCAAGGCCCTGTACAACTGTAGCAACACCTCCCTGCCCCTGTACTCAAATCCCCTCGCTATGAAGGCCAACATGCCATTTGCTTTCTTAACCGCCTGCTGTACCTGCATGCCAACCTTCAGTGACTGATGTACCATGACACCCAGGTCTCTTTGCACCTCCCCTTTTCCTAATCTGTCACCATTCAGATAATAGTCTGTCTCTCTGTTTTTACCACCAAAGTGGATAACCTCACATTTATCCACATTATACTTCATCTGCCATGCATTTGCCCACTCACCTAACCTATCCAAGTCGCTCTGCAGCCTCATAGCATCCTCCTCGCAGCTCACACTGCCACCCAACTTAGTGTCATCTGCAAATTTGGAGATACTACATTTAATCCCCTCGTCGAAATCATTAATGTACAGTGTAAACAGCTGGGGCCCCAGCACAGAACCTTGCGGTACCCCACTAGTCACTGCCTGCCATTCTGAAAAGTACCCGTTTACTCCTACTCTTTGCTTCCTGTCTGACAACCAGTTCTCAATCCACGTCAGCACACTACCCCCAATCCCATGTGCTTTAACTTTGCACATTAATCTCTTGTGTGGGACCTTGTCGAAAGCCTTCTGAAAGTCCAAATATACCACATCAACTGGTTCTCCCTTGGGCCGCGTGACCTACTCCCCTCCCTATCTCTGTAACCTCCTCCAGCCCCTACACCCCTCCCTATCTCTGTAACCTCCTCCAGCCCCGACACCCCTCCCTATCTCTGTAACCTCCTCCAGCCCCGACACCCCTCCCTATCTCTGTAACCTCCTCCAGCCCCTACACCCCTCCCTATTTCTGTAACCCCCCCTACACCCCTCCCTATCTCTGTAACCCCCTCCAGCCCCTACACCCCTCCCTATCTCTGTAACCCCCTCCAGCCCCTACAACTCCCCCGAGATCTCTGCCCTCCTCCAATTCTGCCCTCTTGCCCATCCCCCGATTTCCATCGCTCCACCATCGGTGGCCGTGCCTTCAGCTGCCTGGGGGGGGGGGGCCCCAAGCTCTGGAACTCCCTCCCTAAACCTCTCCGCCTCTCTCTCCTCCTCTAAGACGCTCCTTTAAAGACGCCCTGCTTGCCGCAGCTTTGGGTCACCTGTCCCTGATCTCTCCTGACGTGGCCCGGGGTCAGTTGCCTGTCGGAGTGATGGTCCTGCGAATGGCAGGGGGTGGGGGGCAGCGGTTACTGTGTTGAAGGTGCTGTGGACATGCTCGTGGCGATGGCTGGGTGGAGAGTGACTGAAGGCTGGCCTGATGCTGTGTGACAAACAATCTTATTGATGGCGTGTCTGGCAATGGGCCCAGAGCTCCAGTTCCGCCACTCCCCTGAGACCCTGCCTAAACGCAGTGTTTATTTGCTACTGACGGTATATCTGCTGGAGTTTAAGCCTCTTAGACAGCTCCTCGAATCAATATTTCAATAATTACTGAGCTACAAATGCTCTTGTTGGGCCTGACAGGCCCCTAATTCTATTTGCAGAAGCCCATTTGCTTGTTCGGAGGGAATAGCTGCTGCCGTTTCTCAATTCCGCGCAAATCCCCGGCCTCCCGCTCCGCAATCCGTCAGCTCACTGCGGCTCACCACCCCGCCATCGATGACCTTCCTCTGACCCCCGCACCCTGACCCCGCACCCTGAACCTCACACCCTGACCCCCCCGCACACCCTGACCCCCCCGCACACCCTGACCCCCCCGCACACCCTGAACCCCATCCCCGCACACCCTGAACCCCCCCCCCGCACACCCTGAACACACCCCCCCCGCACACCCTGACCCCCCCGCACACCCTGAACCCCCCCCCCCCGCACACCCTGACCCCCCCGCACACCCTGAACCCCCCCCGCACACCCTGACCCCCCCGCACACCCTGACCCCCCCGGACACCCTGACCCCCCCCGCACACCCTGACCCACCCCGCACACCCTGAACCCCCCGCACACCCTGAACTCCCCCCCCCCCACGCACACCCTGAACCCCCCCCGCACACCCTGACCCCCCCACACACCCTGAACCCCCCGCACACCCTGAACTCCCCCCCCCCCACGCACACCCTGACCCCCCCCGCACACCCTGACCCCCCCCGCACACCCTGAAACCCCCCCGCACACCCTGAACCCCCCCCCCCGCACCCTGACCCCCCCGCACACCCTGACCCCCCCGCACACCCTGACCCCCCCCGCACACCCTGACCCCCCCCCGCACACCCTGACCCCCCCCGCACACCCTGACCCCCCCCGCACACCCTGACCCCCCCCGCACACCCTGACCCCTCCCGCACACCCTGACCCCCCCGCACACCCTGACCCCCCCCGCACACCCTGACCCCCCCCGCACACCCTGACCCCCCCCGCACACCCTGACCCCCCCGCACACCCTGACCCCCCCCGCACACCCTGACCCCTCCCGCACACCCTGACCCCCCCGCACACCCTGACCCCCCCCTCACACCCTGACCCCCCCCGCACACCCTGACCCCCCCGCACACCCTGACCCCCCCGCACACCCTGACCCCCCCCGCACACCCTGAACCCCCCGCACACCCTGAACCCCCCGCACACCCTGACCACCCCCGCACACCCTGAACCCCCCCGCACACCCTGAACCCCCCCGCACACCCTGACCCCCCCGCACACCCTGAACCCCCCCGCACACCCTGACCCCCCCGCACACCCTGACCCCCCCGCACACCCTGAACCCCCCCCCCGCACCCTGACCCCCCCGCACACCCTGAACCCCCCGCACACCCTGACCCCCCCCCGCACACCCTGAACCCCCCGCACACCCTGACCCCCCCGCACACCCTGAACCCCCCCGCACACCCTGAACCCCCCCGCACACCCTGACCCCCCCCGCACACCCTGAACCCCCCCGCACACCCTGACCCCCCCGCACACCCTGAACCCCCCGGACACCCTGACCCCCCCCGCACACCCTGAACCCCCCCGCACACCCTGACCCCCCGCACACCCTGAACCCCCCCGCACACCCTGAACCCCCCCCGCACACCCTGACCCCCCGCACACCCTGAACCCCCCCGCACACCCTGACCCCCCCGCACACCCTGAACCCCCCCCGCACTGAGCCCTGACCCCCCGCACACCCTGAACCCCCCCCGCACACCCTGACCCCCGCACACCCTGACCCCCCGCACACCCTGAACCCCCCCCGCACACCCTGACCCCCCGCACACCCTGAACC
>NC_092006.1:2005356-2060853 GCF_044704955.1 Pristiophorus japonicus
CACATTCCCCTCTCACCCCAACGACCCATCGTCACACCCCACTCTCCCCCGACCCTTCGTCAACACCCCCTCTCCCCCCGACCCATCGCCACACCCCCTCCCCCCGACCCATCGCCACATCCCTCTCCCACCCCGATCCATCGCCACACCCTCGACCCATCGCAACCCCCCCGACCCATCGCCACACCCCTCCCCCCCCGACCCATCGCCACCCCCTCCCCCCGACCCATCGCCACACCCCCTCCCCCCGAACCATCGCCACACCCCCTCCCCCCCCCGACCCATCGCCACACCCCTCCCCCCCGACCCATCGCCACACCCCCTCTCCCCCCCGATCCATCGCCACACCCCCTCCCCCCCCGACCCATCGCCACACCCCCTCCCCCCCGACCCATCGCCACACCCCCTCTCCCCCCGATCCATCGCCACACCCCCTCTCCCCCCCGACATCGCCACACCCCTCCCCCCCGACCCACGCCACACCCCCCTCCCCCCCCGATCCATCGCCACACCCCCTCTCCCCCCCCGACCCATCGCCACATCCCCTCCCCCCCGACCCATCGCCACACCCCCCCCCCCCGACCCATCGCCACACCCCCTCCCCCCCGACCCATCGCCACACCCCTCCCCCCCCGACCCATCGCCACACCCCCTCTCCCCCCCGACCCATCGCCACATCCCCTCCCCCCCCGACCCATCGCCACATCCCCTCCCCCCCGACCCATCGCCACACCCCCCTCCCCCCCGGACCCAACACCACACCCCCCTCCCCCCCGACCCATCGCCACATCCCCTCCCCCCCGACCCATCGCCACACCCCTCCCCCCCCGACCCATCGCCACAACCCCTCCCCCGACCCCACCCCTCCCCCGACCCAACGCCACACCCCCCTCCCCCCGACCCATCGCCACACCCCCCCTCCCCGACCCATCGCAACCCCCCCCCCTCCCCCCGACCCATCGCCACACCCCCCCTCCCCCCCGACCCATCGCCACACCCCCCCTCCCCCCGACCCATCGCCACACCCCCCTCCCCCCGACCCATCGCCACACCCCCCTCCCCCCCGACCCATCGCCACACCCCCTCCCCCCCGACCCATCGCCACACCCCCCTCCCCCCGACCCATCGCCACACCCCCTCTCCCCCCCGACCCATCGCCACACCCCCCTCCCCCGACCCATCGCCACACCCCTCCCCCCCCGACCCATCGCCACACCCCCTCCCCCCCGACCCATCGCCACACCCCTCCCCCCCACCGACCCATCGCCACACCCCTCCCCCCCGACCCATCGCCACACCCCTCTCCCCCCGACCCATCGCCACACCCCCTCCCCCCCGACCCATCGCCACACCCCCTCCCCCCGATCCATCGCCACACCCCCTCCCCCCCGACCCATCGCCACACCCCCTCCCCCGACCCATCGCCACACCCCCTCCCCCCCCCGACCCATCGCCACACCCCCTCCCCGATTCCATCGCCACACCCCTCCCCCCCGACCCATCGCCACACCCCCTCCCGACCCATCGCCACACCCCTCCCCCCGACCCATCGCCACACCCCCTCCCCCCCCCGACCCATCGCCACACCCCCTCCCCCCCGACCCATCGCCACACCCCCTCCCCCCCGACCCATCGCCACACCCCCTCCCCCCCCGACCCATCGCCACACCCCCTCTCCCCCCGACCCAACGCCACACCCCCTCTCCCCCCCCAGATCCATCGCCACATCCCCTCCCCCCCCCGATCCATCGCCACATCCCCTCCCCCCCCGATCCATCGCCACACCCCCTCCCCCCCCGATCCATCGCCACATCTCCTCCCCCCCCGATCCATCGCCACATCCCCTCCCCATCGCCACACCCCCTCCCCCCCCGACCCATCGCCACATCCCCTCCCCCCTCCCCATCGCCACACCCCCTCCCCCCGATCCATCGCCACATCCCCTCCCCCCCCGATCCATCGCCACACCCCCTCCCCCCGATCCATCGCCACATCCCCTCCCCCCCCGATCCATCGCCACACCCCCTCCCCCCCCGACCCATCGCCACACCCCCTCCCCCCCCCGATCCATCGCCACATCCCCTCTCCCCCCCGACCCATCGCCACACCCCCTCTCCCCCCCGACCCATCGCCACACCCCCCCCCCCCCCGATCCATCGCCACATCCCCTCCCCCCCGATCCATCGCCACAGCCCCCCCCCCCCCCCGATCCATCGCCACACCCCCCCCCCCCCCGATCCATCGCCACACCCCCTCTCCCCCCCGATCCATCGCCACACCCCCTCCCCCCCCGACCCATCGCCACATCCCCTCCCCCCCGATCCATCGCCACAGCCCCTCCCCCCCCCCGATCCATCGCCACATCCCCTCCCCCCGATCCATCGCCACATCCCCTCCCCCCCCCGATCCATCGCCACAGCCCCTCCCCCCCCCGATCCATCGCCACATCCCCTCCCCGCCCGATCCATCGCCACATCCCCTCCCCCCCCCGATCCATCGCCACAGCCCCTCCCCCCCCCGATCCATCGCCACATCCCCTCCCCCCCCGACCCATCGCCACATCCCCTCCCCCCCGATCCATCGCCACAGCCCCTCCCCCCCCGACCCATCGCCACATCCCCTCCCCCCCGACCCATCGCCACACCCCCTCCCCCCGACCTATTGCCACACCCCCTCCCCCCCCCGACCCATCGCCACACCCCCTCTCCCCCCCGACCCATCGCCACACCCCCTCCCCCCCCGACCCATCGCCACACCCCCGACCCATCGCCACAACCCCCCCCGACCCATCACCACACCCCCTCCCCCCACGACCCATTGCCACACCCCCCCCCGACCTATTGCCACACCCCCTCCCCCCCCGACCCATCGCCACACCCCCGACCCATCGCCACAACCCCCCCCGACCCATCACCACACCCCCTCCCCCCACGACCCATTGCCACACCCCCCCCCGACCTATTGCCACACCCCCCCCCCGACCTATTGCCACACCCCCTCCCCCCACGACCCATTGCCACACCCCCTCCCGACACCCGTGGCATTGTCCGCCTCCAGAGGTTGTACGGCAGCAACACTCACAAAGCCTCTTTCAATTTGTATCTCTGCACCACAGATTGCTGGGACACGGGCTCCATCCCCCAACACCCCCCAATACCAGCCCCCCACTCCCCATCCCATCCCCCACCCCCACCGAGAGATACAGGGAGGGGCACACACACACACAAACACCGAATAGGAGGCGAAGAGACGGACAGAGTGAAAAGAGAGAGACCCAGAGAATGAGAGGCAGACACAGATAGAGAGAGAGAGCGAGGCAGACACAGACACAGACAGGTGGAGGGAGGCAGGGACGGAGTGAAAGGGGATACGGTGATGGGATCCGCAGACTCTGCCCAGATCGCAGGCTAGGCTCAGGCCCCCTGGCTATGCAATGAATGTTAAGGACGTGACTCTTACGATATAGGCGCAGGTCGGGCTGAACGCGTAGGTCCCACAGGTGTAAATGTGAGTCTCATTCACTGGCAGTACCACTCGGATGAAGTTGAAACAATCTCTCTGCGAGGAGAAACACAAGCACAGCATGTTACTGGAGCGGGAATGTTGGGGCAGAGCGTACGTGTAGGGGCCCAGCAAACACATCCACCGTCAAAATACTTTGTAATCCCGGTGCGATGTATTTGCTTCATGGGTTCTTTGCTTAAGAATTCACAGCAACACGTTGCTATTAAGAACTAGTTGGTTTATTCACAAAAGGTTTAACAATCACACGACACATTACCGGTTCATCCACCAGGCTCACAACCACCGGCCCCATCGTGGATCCCCCGAACCCAACTGGCCGGGGTTTTATTGAGGCTTGTGAACATCACGTGACCGGCTAAGCCTCTCACAACTCAACAGCGCAACAACTATTTTGGTGGAAACTGTAAATTAAAGGGGCACTAAAACCGGCAAATTAAACAAATTAAACTTTAGACATTAAAGGATCAAATTAAGATTCTGTTCCCGGGGGTGATGATGCACTCCAGTCCCTCCGGCGCCCACCTCTCGCGGAAGGCCGCGAGCGTACCGGTGGACACGGCGTGCTCCGTCTCCAGGGACACCCTGGCCCGGATGTAGGCGCGGAAGAGAGGCAGGCAGTCGGGCCGAACGACTCCCTCGACCGCCCGCTGCCTGGACCGGCTGATGGCCCCCTTGGCCGTGCCCAGGAGCAGTCCTACGAGGAGGCCCTCGGACCTACCCACTCCCCTCCGCACAGGGTGCCCAAAGATCAGGAGTGTGGGGCTGAAGTGCAACCAGAATGAGGAGCAGCCCCTTCTGCAACCTCACACACTGAACGTTACACGTGGAACACGGACTCCTCCAGACCGCAGAAATTGCAGACGGCCTGGGAGCCCGTAAACTGACTTAGAAATTTATTGTACGGGACTGCCCCGTGCACCACTCTCCAGGCCAAGTCCCCGATAAATAGAGGGAGGACTCACGCGTAGAGTGCACTCCATCGGGGACCCCCGCCTCCTCTCAACAGCTCTACAAACCTGTGAGCATTCTCACAGGGGCATACATCACACTCCATCCAACCCGATCTTCACCAGCACCCACACACGCTGTGCCAAGGACAGTGATCAGGAGCAGGAAACACACCCCTCCCACCCTCCCCCTGGGGTCGTTCCGCCCTGTCGAACCCAGGGCACCGTAGCCGACTGCAGCGTCCTGACCCACGCCCCCCCCTCCCCCGGGGTCCCGATCAGGAGGGGAGCCTTTTGGTGGGGCCGCGGGGAGAAACATGGAACAACATGGAACCCGAACCACAACCCCACCGTCACCTGAAAATACGGAGTGAGATTTTACTGCAGCATCAACAAGCGGCTGTGACCTTTGGCGCGAGAGACGACGGGAATGGCGGCGGGCAGGGGAGGGAGGGGGAGGGAATTGCCGGCGTGTTCTACGTCTTGTATCCCCGCTCGGATAAGTACGCATGCCTCACCTCCTTGCTCTTCCCCTTAAAAGAGCACTCTTGCACCTTCTTCTCCGTTGCCTTCCAGTGTAGCTGAAACGAGCAAAAAAAAAAGCGTGTGAAATGGTTTTGAAAGATGGCGCCCATCGCTTGGCATGTCCCTCTCCCTCTGCTGCCCTCCAGGTGACGCTGACTCTCGCTGGGGACTGGGCTCCCATTTGAAATTAACAATTGACCCGGCATCGATTGCCGTTTGCGGAATAGCGTTTCAAACCTCTGCCACCCCTGTGTGTGTAGAAATATTTCCCAACTTCACTCCTGAAAGGTCTGGCTCTAATTTTTGGTCTATAACCTAGACTCCCCAACCAGCGGAGATAATTTCTCTCTGCCTACCCGATCAGTACCCCTTAATATCCTGAAAACTTCGATCAAATCACCCTTTAACCTTCTGAATTCCAGGGAATATTTCTGTAATCTCTCCTCGCAACTTAACCCAAGGGAGTCCCAACGTCGACAGCACCTTCCAAACCCGCGACCTCTACCGCCTAGAAGGTCAAGGGCAGCAGGCGCCTGGGAGCACCACCCCCTCCACGTTCCCCTCCCAGTCACACACCATCCCCACTGGGAAATATATCGGCCGTTCCTTCATCGTCGCTGGGTTACAATCCTGGAACTCCCTCCCTAACAGCACTGTGGGAGCACCTTCACCACACGGACTGCAGCGGTTCAAGAAGGCGGCTCACCACCACCTTCTCACGGGGCAATTAGGGACGGGCAATAAACGCCGGCCTTGCCAGCCACGCCCACATCCCAGGAACGAATACATTTTTTTTTTTTTAAAAAGCACTGATCCTGTCTGCTTTCCCGAGCGTGGATTAGATAGAATTGCAGCCCTGCCACCCCGTGATTGTCGTGTTCTGCTATTGCTGCTGATGGTCCAGCCTCCGGACAGGAACATTGACCCAGAATCTCTCGCTGAGCCTGCGGCCCACCACAAGGGCAAAGCGCCAGGTGTGTGCGTGTGTCTAAATTGCTTGTCCGATGAGCAGAGATTTTCGCCAATTGAATATTGGGAAGACCGAAGCCATTGTTCTCACAAGCCAAAAAAACCCGCCGTTCCCTAGCCATTGACTCCATCCCTCTCCCCAACTTCTGTCTGAGGCTGAACCAGACTGTTCGCAACCTTGGCATCAGATTTGACCCAGAAATGAGCTTCCGGCCACATAGCCGCAGCATAACTAAACCCGCCTGTTTCCAGCTCTGTAACATCGCCCGTCTCCACCCCTGCCTCAGCTCATCCGCTGCTGAAGCCTTCATCCGTGCCTTTGTTACCTCCAGACTTGACTATTCCAACGCACTCCTGGCTGGCCTCCCACATTCTACCCGACGTAAACTAGAGGTGATCCAAAACTCGGCTGCCCCCGTGTCCTAACTCGCACCCAGTCCCGCTCACCCATCACCCCCTGTGCTCACTGCCCCGTGTCCTAACTCGCACCCAGTCCCACTCACCCATCACCCCCTGTGCTCACTGACCCCGTGTCCTAACTCGCACCCAGTCCCACTCACCCATCACCCCCTGTGCTCACTGCCCCGTGTCCTAATTCACACCCAGTCCCACTCACCCATCACCCCCTGTGCCCCGTGTCCTAACTCGCACCCAGTCCCGCTCACCCATCACCCCCTGTGCTCACTGCCCCGTGTCCTAACTCGCACCCAGTCCCACTCACCCATCACCCCCTGTGCTCACTGACCCCGTGTCCTAACTCGCACCCAGTCCCACTCACCCATCACCCCCTGTGCTCACTGCCCCGTGTCCTAACTCACACCCAGTCCCACTCACCCATCACCCCCTGTGCCCCGTGTCCTAACTCACACCCAGTCCCGCTCACCCATCACCCCCTGTGCTCACTGCCCCGTGTCCTAACTCGCACCCAGTCCCACTCACCCATCACCCCCTGTGCTCACTAACCCTGTGTCCTAACTCGCACCGAGTCCCGCTCACCCATCACCCCCTGTGCTCACTGCCCAGTGTCCTAACTCGCACCCAGTCCCGCTCACCCATCACCCCCTGTGCTCACTGACCCCGTGTCCTAACTCGCACCCAGTCCCGCTCACCCATCACCCCCTGTGCTCACTGACCCGTGTCCTAACTCGCACCCAGTCCCACTCACCCATCACCCCCTGTGCTCGCTGACCCGTGTCCTAACTCACACCGAGTCCCGCTCACACCATCACCCCCTGTGCTCACTGCCTCGTGTCGTAACTCGCACCCAGTCCCGCTCACCCATCACCCCCTGTGCTCACTGACCCCGTGTCCTAACTCGCACCGAGTCCCACTCACCCATCACCCCCTGTGCTCACTGACCCCGTGTCCTAACTCGCACCCAGTCCCGCTCACCCATCACCCCCTGTGCTCACTGACCCCGTGTCCTAACTCACACCGAGTCCCACTCACCCATCACCCCCTGTGCTCACTGACCCGTGTCCTAACTCACACCCAGTCCTACTCACCCATCACCCCCTGTGCTCACTGCCCCGTGTCCTAACTCACACCCAGTCCCACTCACCCATCACCCCCTGTGCTCACTGACCCGTGTCCTAACTCACACCGAGTCCCACTCACCCATCACCCCCTGTGCTCACTGCCCCCGTGTCCTAACTCACACCATCACCCCCTGTGCTCACAGCCCCGTGTCCTAACTCGCACTCAGTCCCACTCACCCATCACCCCCTGTGCTCACTGTCCCCGTGTCCTAACTCGCACCCAGTCCCGCTCACCCATCACCCCCTGTGCTCGCTGCCCCGTGTCCTAACTCGCATCGAGTCCCACTCACACATCACCTCCTGTGCTCGCTGCCCCGTGTCCTAACTCGCACCGAGTCCCACTCACACATCACCCCCTGTGCTCACTGCCCCGTGTCCTAACTCGCACCCAGTCCCACTCACACATCACCCCCTATGCTCACTGCCCCGTGTCCTAACTCGCACCGAGTCCCACTCACACATCACCCCCTGTGCTCGCTGCCCCGTGTCCTAACTCGCACCGAGTCC
This sequence comes from Pristiophorus japonicus, assembly GCF_044704955.1. Taxonomy (NCBI): domain Eukaryota; kingdom Metazoa; phylum Chordata; class Chondrichthyes; family Pristiophoridae; genus Pristiophorus; species Pristiophorus japonicus. Next base: position 2,013,368 of record NC_092006.1, read on the forward strand.
CGCTCACCCATCACCCCCTGTGCTCCCTGCCCCGTGTCCTAACTCACACCCAGTCCCACTCACCCATCACCCACTGTGCTCGCTGCCCCGTGTCCTAACTCGTACCCAGTCCCACTCACCCATCACCCCCTGTGCTCGCTGACCTACATTGGCTCCCGGCGAAGCAATGCGTCGATTTCAAAATTCTCATCCTTGTTTACAAATCCCTCCATGGCCTCACCCCTCCCTATCTCTGTAATCTCCTCCAGCCCCCCCCATACACACACCTCCCTATCTCTGTAACCCCCTCCAGCCCTACATCCCTCTCTATCTCTGTAACCCCCTCCAGCCCCAACACCCCTCCCTACCTCTGTAACTCCCTCCAGCCCCGACACCCCTCCCTATCTCTGTAACCTCCTCCAACCCCTATACCCCTCCCTATCTCTGTAACCCCCTCCAACCCCTACACCCCTCCCTATCTCTGTAACCTCCTCCAACCCATACACCCCTCCCTATCTCTGTAACCCCCTCCAACCCCTATACCCCTCCCTATCTCTGTAAACTCCTCCAGCCCCTACACCCCTCCCTATCTCTGTAACCTCCTCCAGCCCCGACACCCCTCCCTATCTCTGTAACTGCCTCCAGCCCCTGCACCCCTCCCTATCTCTGTAACCCCCTCCAGCCCCTACACCCCTCCCTATCTCTGTAACCTCCTCCAGCCCCTACACCCCTCCCTATCTCTGTAACCTCCTCCAGCCCCTACACCCCTCCCTATCTCTGTAACTGCCTCCAGCCCCTGCACCCCTCCCTATATCTGTAGCCCCACCCCCCCCAAGATCTCTGCGCTCCTCTAATTCTGCCCTCCTGAGCACCCTGATTATAATCGCTCCACCATCGGTGGCCGTGCCTTCAGCTGCCTGGGCCCCAAGCTCTGGAACTCCCTCCCTAAACCTCTCCGCCTCTCTCTCCTTAAAACCGACCTCTTCGACCCAGCTTTTGGTCACCTGCACTAATTTCTCCTTATGCGGCTCGGTGTCACATTTTTTAATCTCATGATACCCCTGTGAAGCGCCTTGGGACGTTTCAGTGCGTTAACGGCGCTATAGAAATACAAGTTGTTGTTGTTGCCACTTGCCTCTTTTGTTAGCTCCATGGTCCCGAGGGTGGCCAGGTGGAAGGAGAAGAGAACGTCGCGGGCGCCCACGTACAGCCTCTTGCCGTCCGCGCTCAGCCGCAGGGTGCTGTAATTGTGGTAGCCTTCCTTCGAGAACTGGGCCAAGGGCCGGCTGGAGTCGCCTGCGGTGGAGAGAACACAAGAGTCAGGGAGGGAGCGGCGGCCGGCGGGGAAGCCTGGGGGGGGTGGGGGGGGGGGGGGGTGGGGGTTGGGCGGACACTAGGCCTCGTTCTGAAATGGTCTTCGACGGCATCGCCGGGAGCCGACCTTCGACCTCAGCCTCTTTCAAAATGGCCGCCGTCCCCGGTTGCCATGACGCTCGGGCCGGCCGCGCCGGTGAGAGGTAGGCCTCAGGTCTGGCCCCAAGCCGCCCACTCAATTTGCTTCACGGGTTCTTTACTTAAGAATTCACAGCAACACGTTGCTATTAAGAACTAGTTGGTTTATTCGCAAAAGGTTTAATAATCACACCGTACATTACCGGTTCATCCACCAGGCTCACAACCACCTGCCCCATCGTGGATCCCCCAAACCCAACTGGCCGGGGTTTTATTGAGTCTTGTGAACATCACGTGACTGGCTAAGCCCCTCCCCAACTCAACAGCTCGACCAACTGGTGAGCATACTGGCATGGTGCGTACATTACATCAAGTATATCCTTCCTTAGGTAAGGAGAACCAAACTGTGCACGATATTCCAGGTGTGGTCTCACCAGGGCCCGATATAATTGCAGTAAGATGTCTTTACTCTTATACTCAAATCCTCCTGTAATAAAGGCCAACATACCATTTGCTTTCTTAATTGTTTGCTATACCTGCTGATTAACTTTCTGTGTTTCAGGGTTGGGGTGTGGTGTGCAGAAGGGGGAGAGGTGGTATATGGGTCCTATACATGGCACAAGCGTTTAAAAACATTTAAATAGCTGCAAACCGTTAGTTTCCTTCACCCGCCCTGTCTGGTATCAGTGTAACCACAAACATCTGCCACAGATTCTAGGCATCACTTTACAACAGCAAACAGCTATGGCGTGTAGGCCAAGCTAGCTCAATCACAAAAAGCAGTTTTTAAAGTCGTGAAGCTGTCTTTGTCAAAACAATTCCTAGCTGCGCTCAGCAAGCTGAGGCATTCCAAATCCGAGGGCTGGGACTGTTCCCATTTCAGGAGCCCAGTGTCAGCAGGTACAGGGGGTTAGATACAGAGTAAAGCTCCCTCTACACTGTCCCATCAAACACTCCCAGGGCAGGTACAGCACGGGGTTAAATACAGAGTAAAGCTCCCTCTACACTGTCCCATCAAACACTCCCAGGGCAGGTACAGGGGGTTAGATACAGAGTAAAGCTCCATCTACACTGTCCCATCAAACACTCCCAGGGCAGGTACAGCACGGGGTTAGATACAGAGTAAAGCTCCCTCTACACTGTCCCATCAAACACTCCCAGGGCAGGTACAGCACGGGGTTAGATACAGAGTAAAGCTCCCTCTACACTGTCCCATCAAACACTCCCAGGGCAGGTACAGGGGGTTAGATACAGAGTAAAGCTCCCTCTACACTGTCCCATCAAACACTCCCAGGGCAGGTACAGGGGGTTAGATACAGAGTAAAGCTCCCTCTACACTGTCCCATCAAACACTCCCAGGGCAGGTACAGCACGGGGTTAGATACAGAGTAAAGCTCCCTCTACACTGTCCCATCAAACACTCCCAGGGCAGGTACAGGGGGTTAGATACAGAGTAAAGCTCCCTCTACACTGTCCCATCAAACACTCCCAGGGCACGTACAGGGGGTTAGATACAGAGTAAAGCTCCCTCTACACTGTCCCATCAAACACTCCCAGGGCATGTGCAGGGGGTTAGATACAGAGTAAAGCTCCCTCTACACTGTCCCATCAAACACTCCCAGGGCAGGTACAGGGGGTTAGATACAGAGTAAAGCTCCCTCTACACTGTCCCATCAAACACTCTCAGGGCAGGTACAGGGGGTTAGATACAGAGTAAAGCTCCCTCTACACTGTCCCATCAAACACTCCCAGGGCAGGTACAGCACGGGGTTAGATACAGAGTAAAGCTCCCTCTACACTGTCCCATCAAACACTCCCAGGGCAGGTACAGGGGGTTAGATACAGAGTAAAGCTCCCTCTACACTGTCCCATCAAACACTCCCAGGGCATGTGCAGGGGGTTAGATACAGAGTAAAGCTCCCTCTACACTGTCCCATCAAACACTCCCAGGGCAGGTACAGGGGGTTAGATACAGAGTAAAGCTCCCTCTACACTGTCCCATCAAACACTCCCAGGGCAGGTACAGGGGGTTAGATACAGAGTAAAGCTCCCTCTACACTGTCCCATCAAACACTCCCAGGGCAGGTACAGGGGGTTAGATACAGAGTAAAGCTCCCTCTACACTGTCCCATCAAACACTCCCAGGGTAGAGCTGCAGAACACCAAAGGGCAAAAAACGTTAGTAGGAGTTGTGTACAGACCTCCAAACAGTAATAGGGATGTTGGGGAGGGCATCAAACAGGAAATTAGGGGTGCATGCAATAAAGGTGTAGCAGTTATAATGGGTGACTTTAATATGCACATAGATTGGGCTAGCCAAACTGGAAGCAATACGGTGGAGGAGGATTTCCTGGAGTGCATAAGGGATGGTTTTCTAGACCAATATGTTGAGGAACCAACTAGGGGGGAGGCCATCTTGGACTGGGTGTTGTGTAATGAGAGAGGATTAATTAGCAATCTCATTGTGCGAGGCCCCTTGGGGAAGAGTGACCATAATATGGTGGAATTCTGCATTAGGATGGAGAATGAAACAGTAAATTCAGAGACCATGGTCCAGAACTTAAAGAAGGGTAACTTTGAAGGTATGAGGCGAGAATTGGCTAGGATAGATTGGCGAATGATACTTAGGGGGTTGACTGTGGATGGGCAATGGCAGACATTTAGAGACCGCATGGATGAAGTACAACAATTGTACATTCCTGTCTGGCGTAAAAATAAAAAGGGGAAGGTGGCTCAACCGTGGCTATCTAGGGAAATCAGGGATAGTATTAAAGCCAAGGAAGTGGCATACAAATTGGCCAGAAATAGCAGCGAACCTGGGGACTGGGAGAAATTTAGAACTCAGCAGAGGAGGACAAAGGGTTTGATTAGGACAGGGAAAATGGAGTACGAGAAGAAGCTTGCAGGGAACATTAAGGCGGATTGCAAAAGTTTCTATAGGTATGTAAAGAGAAAAAGGTTGGTGAAGACAAACGTAGGTCCCCTGCAGTCAGAATCAGGGGAAGTCATAACGGGGAACAAAGAAATGGCGGATCAATTGAACAAGTACTTTGGTTCGGTATTCACTAAGGAGGATACAAACAACCTTCCGGATATAAAAGGGGTCAGAGGGTCTAGTAAGGAAGAGGAACTGAGGGAAATCTTTATTAGTCGGGAAATTGTGTTGGGGAAATTGATGGGATTGAAGGCAGATAAATCCCCAGGGCCTGATGGCCTGCATCCTAGAGTACTTAAGGAGGTGGCCTTGGAAATAGCGGATGCATTGACAGTCATTTTCCAACATTCCATTGACTCTGGATCAGTTCCTATGGAGTGGAGGGTAGCCAATGTAACCCCACTTTTTAAAAAAGGAGGGAGAGAGAAAACAGGGAATTATAGACCGGTCAGCCTGACCTCAGTAGTGGGTAAAATGATGGAATCAATTATTAAGGATGTCATAGCAGTGCATTTGGAAAGAGGTGACATGATAGGTCCAAGTCAGCATGGATTTGTGAAAGGGAAATCATGCTTGACAAATCTTCTGGAATTTTTTGAGGATGTTTCCAGTAAAGTGGACAAAGGAGAACCAGTTGATGTGGTATATTTGGACTTTCAGAAGGCTTTCGACAAGGTCCCACACAAGAGATTAATGTGCAAAGTTAAAGCACATGGGATTGGGGGTAGTGTGCTGACGTGGATTGAGAACTGGTTGTCAGACAGGAAGCAAAGAGTAGGAGTAAACGGGTACTTTTCAGAATGGCAGGCAGTGACTAGTGGAGTGCCGCAAGGTTCTGTGCTGGGGCCCCAGCTGTTTACATTGTACATTAATGATTTAGACGAGGGGATTAAATGCAGTATCTCCAAATTTGCGGATGATACTAAGTTGGGTGGCAGTGTGAGCTGCGAGGAGGATGCTATTAGGCTGCAGAGTGACTTGGATAGGTTAGGTGAGTGGGCAAATGCATGGCAGATGAAGTATAATGTGGATAAATGTGAGGTTATCCACTTTGGTGGTAAAAACAGAGAGACAGACTATTATCTGAATGGTGACAGATTAGGAAAAGGGAAGGTGCAACGAGACCTGGGTGTCATGGTACATCAGTCATTGAAGGTTGGCATGCAGGTACAGCAGGCGGTTAAGAAAGCAAATGGCATGTTGGCCTTCATAGCGAGGGGATTTGAATACAGGGGCAGGGAGGTGTTGCTACAGTTGTACAGGGCCTTGGTGAGGCCACACCTGGAGTATTGTGTACAGTTTTGGTCTCCTAACTTGAGGAAGGACATTCTTGCTATTGAGGGAGTGCAGCGAAGGTTCACCAGACTGATTCCCGGGATGGCGGGACTGACCTATCAAGAAAGATTGGATCAATTGGGCTTGTATTCACTGGAGTTCAGAAGAATGAGAGGGGACCTCATAGAAACGTTTAAAATTCTGACGGGTTTAGACAGGTTAGATGCAGAAAGAATGTTCCCAATGTTGGGGAAGTCCAGAACCAGGGGTCACAGTCTGAGGATAAGGGGTAAGCCATTTAGGACCGAGATGAGGAGAAACTTCTTCACCCAGAGAGTGGTGAACCTGTGGAATTCTCTACCACAGAAAGTAGTTGAGGCCAATTCACTAAATATATTCAAAAGGGAGTTAGATGAAGTCCTTACTACTCGGGGGATCAAGGGTTATGGCGAGAAAGCAGGAAGGGGGTACTGAAGTTTCATGTTCAGCCATGAACTCATTGAATGGCGGTGCAGGCTAGAAGGGCTGAATGGCCTGCTCCTGCACCTATTTTCTATGTTTCTATGTTTCTATGTAAAGCTCCCTCTACACTGTCCCATCAAACACTCCCAGGGCAGGTACAGGGGGTTAGATACAGAGTAAAGCTCCCTCTACACTGTCCCATCAAACACTCCCAGGGCAGGTACAGGGGGTTAGATACAGAGTAAAGCTCCCTCTACACTGTCCCATCAAACACTCCCAGGGCAGGTACAGCACGGGGTTAGATACAGAGTAAAGCTCCCTCTACACTGTCCCATCAAACACTCCCAGGGCAGGTACAGCACGGGGTTAGATACAGAGTAAATCTCCCTCTACACTGTCCCATCAAACACTCCCAGGGCAGGTACAGGGGGTGAGATACAGAGTAAAGCTCCCTCTACACTGTCCCATCAAACACTCCCAGGGCAGGTACAGGGGGTTAGATACAGAGTAAAGCTCCCTCTACACTGTCCCATCAAACACTCCCAGGGCAGGTACAGGGGGTTAGATACAGAGTAAAGCTCCCTCTACACTGTCCCATCAAACACTCCCAGGGCAGGTACAGGGGGTTAGATACAGAGTAAAGCTCCCTCTACACTGTCCCATCAAACACTCCCAGGACAGGTACAGGGGGTTAGATACAGAGTAAAGCTCCCTCTACACTGTCCCATCAAACACTCCCAGGACAGGTACAGGGGGTTAGATACAGAGTAAAGCTCCCTCTACACTGTCCCATCAAACACTCCCAGGGCAGGTACAAGGGGTTAGATACAGAGTAAAGCTCCCTCTACACTGTCCCATCAAACACTCCCAGGACAGGTACAGGGGGTTAGATACAGAGTAAAGCTCCCTCTACACTGTCCCATCAAACACTCCCAGGGCAGGTACAGCATGGGGTTAGATACAGAGTAAAGCTCCCACTACACTGTCCCCATCAAACACTCCCAGGGCAGGGACAGCATGGGGTTAGATACAGAGTAAAGCTCCCTCTACACTGTCCCCATCAAACACTCCCAGGGCAGGTACAGCATGGGGTTAGATACAGAGTAAAGCTCCCTCTACACGGTCCCATCAAACACTCCCAGGGCAGGTACAGGGGGTTAGATACAGAGTAAAGCTCCCTCTACACTGTCCCATCAAACACTCCCAGGGCAGGTACAGCACGGGGTTAGATACAGAGTAAAGCTCCCTCTACACTGTCCCATCAAACACTCCCAGGGCAGGTACAGGGGGTTAGATACAGAGGCTCAGGTTTGAGCTGTGCCTCCGCCCCCCCCCAGCCCGGCCAAATGAGTGGCACTGAGGAACTGGATTCCTTGTTCCAGTTCTACGTGTCCAATCTCTCTCTCCCCTCCTCTCCGCAGAGAGCCGAGTCTTTGTAGGGCACAATGCCTCCAGTGTCAACCCGCCCAAGGGGGCCATTCTTCATGTGGGAGCATCGGCAGTGAGTACTGACAGGCTGTTCAACCAGGGAGGGCATCACAGGCCAGCCTGACCCTCTCCTCACTTGTTGTCCAGCCACCCCCCTTCCAGCGGGTGTCCCTGGAAACTGATCAGTGGCAGGAACCCAGGCGGACTGTTCTGTTTTGCCACCCAAGGGCACTGAGGGGCAAGGGCAGCGCCCGATATCAGCTTGAACTGTACCAAACACTGTTTAGGCCACAGCTGGAGTACTGCATGCAGTTCTGATCACCACATTACAGGAAGAATGTGATTGCACTGGAGAGGGTGCAGAGGAGATTTACCAGGATGTTGCACTAGAGAGGGTACAGAGGAGATTTACCAGGATGTTGCCTGGACTGGAGAATTTTAGCGATGAGGAAAGATTGGATAGGCTGGGGTTGTTTTCTTTGGAACAGAGGAAGCTGAGGGGAGACCTGATTGAGGTGTATAAAATGATGAGGGGCCTGGATAGAGTGGATAGGACGGACCTGTTTCCCTTGGCAGAGGGGTCAACAACCAGGGGGCATAGATTGAAAGTAATTGGGGGGAGGTTTAAGAACATAACAACATAAGAAATAGAAGCAGGAGTCGGCCATATGGCCTCTTGAGCCTGCTCTGCCATTTAATACAATCATGGCTGATCCGATCATGGACTCAGGTCCACTTCCCTGCCCGCTCCCGATAACCCTGTATCCCCTTGTCGTTTAAGAAACTGTCTATCTCTGTCTTAAATTTATTCAATGTCCCGGCTTCCACAGCTCTCTGAGGCAGCAAGTTCCAAAGATTTCAACCATCTGAGAGAAGAAATTTCTCCTCATCTCAGTTTTAAATGGACGGCCCCTTATCCTAAGATTATGCCCCCTAGTTCTAGTCTCCCCCGTCAGTGGAAACATCTTCTCTGCATCCACCTTGTCAAGGCCGCTCATAATCTTATACATTTTGATAAGATCACCTCTCATTCTTCTGAATTCCAATGAGTAGAGGCCCAACCTACTCAACCTTTCCTCATAAGTCAACCCCCTCATCCCCGGAATCAACCGAGTGAACCTTCTCTGAACTGCCTCCAAAGTAAGTATATCCTTTCGTAAATATGGAAACCAAAACTGCACACAGTATTCCAGGTGTGGCCTCACCAATACCCTGTATAACTGTAGCAAGACTTCCCTGCTTTTATATTCCATCCCCTTTGCAATAAAGGCCAAGATACCATTGGCCTTCCTGATCACTTGCTGTACCTGCATACTAACCTTTTGTGTTTCATGCACAAGTAACCCCCAGGTCCCGCTGTACTGCAGCACTTTGCAGTCTTTCCCCATTTAAATAATAACTTGCTCTTTGATTTTCTTCTGCCAAAGTGCATGAACTCACACTTTGCAACATTATACTCCATCTGCCAAATTTTTGCCCACTAGAGGGGAGTTGAGGGGGAAAACTTCAGCTAGAGGGTGGTGGGGGTCTGGGAAGGAACTCACTGCCTGAAAGGGTGGTAGAGGCAGAAGCCCTCACCACATTTGGATGTGCACCTGAAGTGCCGTAACCTACAGGGCTACGGACCGAGAGCTGGAAAGTGGGATTAGGCCGGGTGGCTCTTGGTCGACCAGCGCGGACACGATGGGCCGAATGGCCTCCTCCCGTGCTGTAAATTGCGACGCTTGTATGACATGCCCTTGGAGGCCTAGCAGCCCCGCCAACGGGGGCCAGGGGGGAGCGCAGCCGCGGCTAGCGATGATGGCTACTCACCGCGGGCGAAAGTGATCCGGGGTCCCAGGCCCTCCGCGGGGCCAGTCAGCACGGTCAGTCCGACAATGGCCAGGCCCAGCCAGGAGTCCATGGCGGTATGATGTGAGCCGATTCTCATCTTCTTGCAACCTCTGTGGCTCAGCACCGAGTCTGCAGGCGCTGTCTCTGCTGTCAGACTAACCACAGCCCCGGATGAGGCAACTTCCTGTCCTTCACTCGGTTACGCATTTGTGAAGAAGCCTGCAAAGATTTGTTTTTTTTAAGAAAGTTTGCTTTGTAATAAGCGTTATGTTACTACCCTCCAATTTTCTCTCCTCTCAAGTTGCTGATTGTATCGGATTTAAAGGTTCCAAATCTTACTACAGGACTGCAGTCCTACAGCCATTCTACACATCGGAGTCTAGGCACTGAATGTAGGACGGATACGGGGAGATATCAGAGTTGAGCCAATTTCTGTCCTCCATAATGTCCCCATCAAACACTCCCAGGGCAGGTACAGGGGGTTAGATACAGAGTAAAGCTCCCTCTACACTGTCCCATCAAACACTCCCAGGGCAGGTACAGCACGGGGTTAGATACAGAGTAAAGCTTCCTCTACACTGTCCCATCAAACACTCCCAGGGCAGGTACAGGGGGTTAGATACAGAGTAAAGCTCCCTCTACACTGTCCCATCAAACACTCCCAGGGCAGGTACAGGGGGTTAGATACAGAGTAAAGCTCCCTCTACACTGTCCCATCAAACACTCCCAGGGCAGGTACAGCACGGGGTTAGATACAGAGTAAAGCTCCCTCTACACTGTCCCATCAAACACTCCCAGGACAGGTACAGGGGGTTAGATACGGAGTAAAGCTCCCTCTACACTGTCCCATCAAACACTCCCAGGGCAGGTACAGCACTGGGTTAGATAAGAGTAAAGCTCCCTCTACACTGTCCCATCAAACACTCCCAGGGCAGGTACAGGGGGTTAGATACAGAGTAAAGCTCCCTCTACACTGTCCCATCAAACACTCCCAGAGCAGGTACAGGGGGTTAGATACAGAGTAAAGCTCCCTCTACACTGTCCCATCAAACACTCCCAGGGCAAGTACAGGGGGTTAGATGCAGAGTAAAGCTCCCTCTACACTGTCCCATCAAACACTCCCAGGGCAGGTACAGCACGGGGTTAGATACAGAGTAAAGCTCCCTCTACACTGTCCCACGGTCAGGTTTGAGCTGTGCCTCCCCCCAGCCCGGCCCAATGAGTGGCACTGAGTCTTTGTAGGGCACAATGCCTCCAGTGTCAACCCGCCCAAAGCGGCCATTCTTCATGTGGGAGCATCGGCAGTGAGTACTGACATGCTGTTCAACCAGGGAGGGCATCACAGCCCAGCGTGACCCTCTCCTCACTTGTTGTCCAGCCACCCACCTTCCAGCGGGGAGTCCCTGGATAACGATCAGGGGCAGGAACCCAGGCGGGTTGTTTCACTTTGCCATCAGGGGCACTGAGGGGCAAGGGCAGCGTCCGATACCCACGCTGTTCCCAACAGGACTGCCGATCGGGAGCAGGAACGCCTTGGCTCAATTCTCCTCGCTGTAGCCCAAGGGCACTGAGGCAAATTTCCCCCCCCCACCACCCTTCAACCTGAGCCCTCGTTTACCGACATTACAACAGCGACTACACTTCGGAAAGTGCGTCAGTGGCAGTAAAGTGCTTTGGGATGTCTGGTGGCCGTAAAAGGCGCGAGACAGAAATGCAATTCTTACTTCCTGGCAAAGACGGGCTCAGTCCCACAGCATGTAGCACGTTTACCCCCCTCATCCTGTGCCAGTAAGTTCATATTTCTTTTTATATACAGTCTATCTTGCTTGACCCACAGATTCGCTCGCCTGTGAATAGGCTGCTGCTAAAGCGATTGTGGTTACACAGCCTGAGCATATCTTGCTAAACTCGCTGGCCGGGATGTGCAGCATGCCCACGTCGGCTGGCTGGAGTCGCTGACCGCTTCTTGATCACAGAATTTACGGCATGGAAGGAGGCCATTCGGCCCGTCGTGTCCGCGCCGGCCGACCAAGAGCCACCCAGCCTAATCCCACTTTCCCGCTCTCGGTCCGTAGCCCTGAGGGTTACGGCACTTCAAGCTGCACATCCAAATGTGGTGAGGGTTTCTGCCTCTACCACCCTTTCAGGCAGTGAGTTCCGCCCCAGACCCCCACCACCCTCTGGGTGCAGACATTTCATAAGAACATAAGAAATAGGAGCAGGAGTAGGCCATACAGCCCCTCGAGCCTGCTCCACTGTTTAATACGATCATGGCTGATCCGATCATGGACTCAGGTCCACTTCCCTGCCCGCCCCCTTAATCCCTTATCGGTTAAGGAACTGTTTATCTCTGTCTTAAATGTATTCAATATCTCAGCTTCCACAGCTCTCTGAGGCAGCGAATTCCACAGATTTACAACCCTCAGAGAAGAAATTCCTCCTCATCTCAGTTTTAAATGGGCACAGCCCCTTAGTCTAAGATTATGCCCCCTAGTATGCCTCAAATATCCTCTAAACCTCCCCCCAATTACTTTCAATCTATGCCCCCTGATTGTTGACCCCTCAGCCAAGGGAAACAGGTCCTTCCTATCCACTCTATCCAGGCCGTTCATAATTTTATACACCTCAATGAGGTTCCCCTCACCCTCTTCTGTTGTAAAGAAAACAACCCCAGCCTCTCCAATCTTTCCTCATAGCTAAAATTCTCCAGTCCAGGCAACATCCTCATAAATCTCCCCTGCACCCTCTAGTGCAATCACATATTTCCTGTAATGTGGTGACCAGAACTGCACGCAGTACTCTAGCTGTGGTTTATACAGTTCAAGCATAACCTCCCTGCTCTTGTATTCCATGCCTCGGCTAATAAAGGCAAGTATTCCATATGCCTTCTTAACCACATTATCTACCTGGCCTGCTACCTTCAGGGATCTGTGGACCTGCACTCCCAGGTCCCTTTGTTCCTCTACACTTCTCAGTGCCCTACCATTTAATGTGTATTCCCTTGCCTTGTTAGCCCTCCCCAAATGCATTACCTCACACTTCTCTGGATTGAATTCCATTTGCCACTGCTCTGCCCACCTGACCAGTACATTGATATCTTCCTGCAGTCCACAGCTTTCTTTTTCATCATCAACCACACAGCTAATTTTTGTATCATCTGCAAACTTCTTAATCATACCCCAAACATTCAAGTCCAAATCATTGATATATACCACAAAAAGCAAGGGACCCAGTACTGAGCCCTGCGGAACTCCACTGGAAACATCCTTCCAGTCGCAAAAACACCCATCGACCATTACCCTTTGCTTCCTGCCTCTGAGCCAATTTTGGATCCAACTTGCCGCTTTGCCCTGGATCCCACGGGCTTTTACTTTTGTGACCAGTCTGCCATGTGGGATCTACATAGGAACATAAGAACTAGGAACAGGAGTAGGCCATCTAGCCCCTCGAGCCTGCTCCGCCATTCAACAAGATCATGGCTGATCTGGCCGTGGACTCAGCTCCACTTACCCGCCCGCTCCCCGTAACCCTTAATTCCCTTATTGGTTAAAAATCTATCTATCTGTGACTTGAATACATTCAATGAGCTCGCCTCGACTGCTTCCTTGGGCAGAGAATTCCACAGATTCACAACCCTCTGGGAGAAGAAATTCCTTCTCAACTCGGTTTTAAATTGGCTCCTCCGTATTTTGAGGCTGTGCCCCCTAGTTCTAGTCTCCCCGACCAGTGGAAACAACCTCTCTGCCTCTATCTTGTCTATCCCTTTCATTATTTTGAATGTTTCTATAAGATCACCCCTCATCCTTCTGAACTCCAACGAGTAACCTAATCAAAAGCTTTGCTAAAATCCATATACACTACATCGTACGCACTGCCCTCATCGACCCTCCTGGTTACCTCCTCGAAAAATTCAATCAAGTTAGTCAGACTCGACCTCCCCTTAACAAATCCATGCTGACTGTCCTTGATAAATCTATGTCTTTCTAAATGAAGATTTATCCTGTACTTCAGGATTTATTCCAATAATTTTCCCACCACCGAGGTTCAGCTGACTTGCCTGTAATTACTCAGTCTATCCCTTTCTCCCTTTTTAAACAATGGCACCACATTAGCAGTGCTCCAGTCCTCTGACACCACACCTGTAGCCAGAGAGGATTGGAAAATGATGGTCAGAGCCTCTGCTATTTCCTCTTTTGCTTCTCTTAACATTTCATCTGGGCCAGGGGTTTTATCCACTTTCAAAGCTGCTAAGCTCCTTAATACTTCCTCTCTCACTATGTTTCTCTCACCTAATAGTTCACTCTATTTTAGTTTAATAATTCTTCCCGTGGACGCTCGTAGAGTGAGTGCCAGTGGGATCCTCACTTGAGCCTGGGCCTGATCCCCCTGCAACATTCATAAGAACATAAGAAATAGGAGCAGGAGTGGGCCATACGGCCCCTCGAGCCTGCTCCGCCATTTAATACCATCATGGCTGATCCGATCATGGACTCAGCTCCACTTCCCCACCCGCTCCCCTTTCTGTCTTAAATTTATTCAATGTCCCGGCTTCCACAGCTCTCTGAGGCAGCGAATTCCACAGATTTACAACCCTCTGAGAGAAGAAATTCCTCCTCATCTCAGTTTTAAATGGGCGGCCCTTTATTCTAAGACCATGCCCCCTAGTTCTAGTCTCCCCCATCAGTGGAAACATCCTCTCTGCATCCACCTTGTCAAGCCCCCTCATAATCTTATACGTTTCGATAAGATCACCTCTCATTCTTCTCAACTCCAATGAGTAGAGGCCCAACCTACTCAACCTTTCCTCATAAGTCAAGCCCCTCATCTCCGGAATCAACCAAGTGAACCTTCTCTGAACTGAGTGTCTGGATGGCGATCAGACAATTATGGCTGATTTATCCCCCCCCTCCACCCACTGCTTACCCCCGTCTCCTTACCCCGCCCGGGCATTGAGGGCAGCTATGGTTCCGATTGTCTGGCTCAGTCCAGCGGAGTTCCCCGAGCGACCCCCGCCAGGCCGTACCGCACGATGCATTTCCGCACTGAGCTGTGGGGCCGCCAGAGCACCTTGCCAAGGGCCTCATCTTCAACACACACTTGACCAAAGGTGCTCACATGCCCACAACACAGATATGCACACAAACGCACATGCATGCTTGCACATACACACGTGTGCGTTGTCGACAAAGCCTGGAGCAAGGTATCCTTAAATAATATAGGAACACAGGAACAGGAGGAGGCCCACTCAGCCCCTCGAGCCTGTTACACAGGAACAGGAGGAGGCCCATTCAGCCCCTCGAGCCTGTTACAAAGGAACAGGAGGAGGCCCATTCAGCCTCTCGAGCCTGTTACACAGGAACAGGAGGAGGCCCATTCAGCCCCTCGAGCCTGTTACACAGGAACAGGAGTAAGCCCATTCAGCCCCTCGAGCCTGTTGCCCAGGAACAGGAGGAGGCCCATTCAGCCCCTCGAGCCTGTTACACAGGAACAGGAGGAGGCCCATTCAGCCCCTCGAGCCTGTTACACAGGAACAGGAGGAAGCCCATTCGGCCCCTCGAGCCTATTACACAGGAACAGGAGGAGGCCCATTCGGCCCCTCGAGCCTATTACACAGGAACAGGAGGAGGCCCATTCAGCCCCTCGAGCCTGTTACACAGGAACAGGAGACCATTCAGCCCCTCGAGCCTGTTCCGCCATTCAATGAGATCGTGGTTGATCTGTGACCTAACTCCATCCGCCCGACTTTGGCCCATATCCCTCAATATCTTTGGTTAACAACAATCTATCGATCTCCGATTTAAAATTAACAATTGACCCGGCATCAGTTGCCGTTAGCAGAAGAGACTCCAAACCTCTACGACCCTTTGTGTGTGGAAATGTTTCCCAACTTCACTCCTGAAAGTCCTGGCTCTAATGTTTAGACTCTGTCCCCTAGTCCCAGACTCCCCAACCAGCGGAAATAATTTCTCTCTATCTACCCTATCTGTTCCCCTTAATATCCGGAAAACTTTGATCGAATCTCTGATTCATCTTCTAAATGCCACCCTGGTTTGTGTAATCTCTCCTTGTAAGTTAACCCGTGGGTCCGGGTATCATTCTGGTAAACCAACGCTGCACTCCCTCCAAGGCCAATATATCCTCCCTACATTGTGGTACCCAGAACTGCTCACAGTGCTCCAGGTGTGGTCTAACCAGGGCTCTGTGCTGCAACATAACACAGCACAGAAAAGACCAGACGGTGCGCATAAGCGCATACGCACAGACGCATGCGCAGGAGGACGGCCAAGCACGGCCAAGCCCCTCTCGGCTCCGACGCTCCGCATGATCCAGTCGACTCCTTGCACCCACTACCTGGGCTGTCACCTGAAGAACGGCCCCAGCGGCAGCCAGCGCCTTCAGCCGAGGCGGGGGGAAAATTGCAGGGGGAGGGGGGATGAATGTCGCGGTCGGAAAAAAGTGACAGCGAACACAGCCTTAAGATTTTACTGCGAGGCGTACGGGGTCGGTGACAACTGTACAGGGGTGTTGGTGAGACCACACCTGGAGTACTGCGTACAGTTCTGGTCTCCGTATTTAAGGAAGGATATACTTGCCTTGGAGGCAGTTCAGAGAAGGTTCACTCGGTTCATTCCTGGGATGCAGGGGTTGTCTTCTGAAGTAAGGTTGAGCAGGTTGGGCCTCTACTCATTGGAGTTTAGAAGAATGAGAGGTGATCTTATTGAAGCATCTAAGATTCTGAGGGGGCTGGACAGGGCAGATGTAGAGAGGATGTTTCCCCTCGTGGGGGAATCTAGAACGAGGGGTCATAGTTTCAGAATAAGGGGTCGTCCATTGAAAACGGAGATGAGGAGGAATTTCTTCTCTCAGGTTGCAAATCTGTGGAATTCTCTGCTCCAGAGAGCTGTGGAGGCTGGGACATTGAATATATTTAAGGTGGAGATAGACAGATGTTTGAGCGATAAGGGAGTGAAGGGTTATGGGGAGCGGGCAGGGAAGTGGAGCTGAGTCCATGATCGGATCAGCCACGATCTTATTGAATGACGGAGCAGGCTCGAGGGGCCGAATGGCCGACACCTGCTTTTGTTTCTCATGGCCTCATGTCAGTGAGACCACTGAGACGTTGTGGTGTCTCTGACTGTGTGTGAAAACAGGAACTGAACGGACACTCACGTAGCACGTGGGGTTAGTTTGGTGTCACGCGCAGGGCCCACACACACACACACACACACACACACACACAACCCGAGGGGCTCAGGGGACACCGAGGGGCAGAGGTCAGCACAGCTCCGCCGCGAAGCCAAACTGTCCCGAGGTAAGACCGGCCGGATCACGTGCCCCCCCCGCAAGGTGGGGGGGGGGGCGGTTCCAGCGGGGCCTTGCGTCCAGCGGCCCGGGACCCTCACGGACAGACAAACCTCCGACTGACAGCCGACCATCTCTCACTTCAGGCTCCTGTTCCTCTCGCTGCTCACTGAGCATCCTGGGGCAATCGTGGAGGGCGTGACAGCAGAGTCCCATCCCGTCCTCATCTGATATTCCTACACGCACACTCTTTCCAACAACTACCTGCATTTACCCAGCGCCTGTCACCTAGAAAAATGTCCCGCGGCGCTTCACAGGAGCGTTAGCAAATGTGACCCCGAGCCACATAGGGAGATATTCGGGGCAGGTGACCAAAAGCTGGGTCACAGAGGTCGGTTTTAAGGAGCATCTTAAAGGAGGAGAGAGAGGCGGAGAGGTTTAGGGAGGGAGTTCCAGAGCTTGGGGCCCAGGCAGCTGCAGGCACGGCCACCGATGGTGGGGCGATGGAAATCGGGGGATGGGCAAGAGGACAGAATTGGAAGAGCGCAGAGATCTCGCAGGGTTGTAGGGCTGGAGGGGGTTACAGAGATAGGGAGGGGCATCGGGGCTGGAGGAGGTTACAGAGATAGGGAGGGGTGTAAGGGCTGGAGGGGGTTACAGAGATAGGGAGGGGTGTAGGGGCTGGAGGAGGTTACAGAGATAGGGAGGGGTGTAGGGGCTGGAGGAGGTTACAGAGATAGGGAGGGGTGTAGGGGCTGGAGGAGGTTACAGAGATAGGGAGGGGTGTAGGGGCTGGAGGAGGTTACAGAGATAGGGAGGGGTGTAGGGGCTGGAGGAGGTTCCAGAGGCAGGGAGGGGTGTAGAGGCTGGAAGGGGCTAGAGATAGGGAGGGGTGTAGAGGCTGGAGGAGGTTACAGAGATAAGGAGGGGTGTAGGGGCTGGAGGAGGTTACAGAGATAGGGAGGGGTGTAGGGACTGGAGGGGGTTACAGAGATAGGGAGGGGTGTAGGGATTGGAGGAGGTTACAGAGATAGGGAGGGTGTGATCAGGAACCCGAGCTTACCCTCTCTTCCTCCTGCTGTATCCTTGCATTTTCTGAAGTCGGGTTTTATTTACCTCCATAAAGACAGACTTGCATTTCTACAGATCCTTTCACCCCCTCAGGACGTCCCAAAGCGCTTTACAGCCAATTAAGTATTTTTTGAAGTGTAGTTACTGTTGTAATGTGGGAAATGCAGCAGCCAATTTGCACACAGCAAGCTCCCACACACAGCAATGTGATAATGACCCGGATCATCAGTTTTAGTGATGTTGGTTGAGGGATAAATATTGGCCCCAGGACACCGGGGAGAACTCCCCCTGCTCTTCTTCCAATAGTGGTCCCGGGATCTTTTACATCCACCCAAGAGGGCAGACGGGGCCTTGGTTTAACGACTCATCCAAAAGACTGCACCTCCAACAGTGCGGGGCTCCCTCAGTACTGCCTCTCCGACAGTGCGGAGCTCCCTCAGTACTGCCCCTCCGACAGTGTGGCGCTCCCTCAGCACTGCCCCTCCGACAGTGCTGTGCTCCCTCAGTACTGCCTCTCCGACAGTGCGGAGCTCCCTCAGTACTGCCCCTCCGACAGTGTGGCGCTCCCTCAGCACTGCCCCTCCGACAGTGCTGTGCTCCCTCAGTACTGCCCCTCCGACAGTGCGGAGCTCCCTCAGTACTGCCCCTCCGACAGTGCGGCGCTCCCTCAGTACCGCCCCTCCGACAGTGCGGCGCTCCCTCAGTACTGCCCCTCCGACAGTGGGGCGCTCCCTCAGCACTGCCCATCAGACAGTGCTGTGCTCCCTCAGCACTGCCCCTCCGACAGTGCGGCGCTCCCTCAGCACTGCCCCTCCGATAGTGCTGTGCTCCCTCAGCACTGCCCCTCCGACAGTGGGGCGCTCCCTCAGCACTGCACTGGGATTGTCGGCCTGGATTCTGTGCTCAAGCCTCTGGAGCGGGGCTCGAACCCATGCCCTTGTGACTGAGAGGTGAGCGTGAGAGGGAGCTGCCCCACTGAGCCCGGACTGACACCCTATCAGACTCTCAAACACATTCCTTTCCAGGCCCTGGTCTGGCACTTGCGGCCTCCGGGAGCTCCAGGGCAAGGATGTTTATCCGTTGTCGTTATCTGAATTCTATCTATAGATATATACACATTAATAAAAACGTGGAGGCTTCGAGATGGGTCAGTGATTATCACTGCAGCTCGTGCATCTCCAGATTCGAGCAGCGGCCTCATCGCTGTCACTGGGCGACCCATCACTCTCTCTCTCTCGAGCGCTGTCGTCATGGCAACGGCCTGCTACCTCAAAGAATTATACGTGGATGCTCTCAAACCGCACACATCAAACCTATCTCTCACAAAATGAAAACTAGGTCGTGCAGCGGAGGCCCCAGATTGCACAGGCTGAGATTATTTACCCCGTGCTGGCTGCCCGATATTGCTCTTTCCCCGACGCAGGGGGAACGCTCGGAACGACTCTCAAAGCTTCCCTCTGACGCCTGGCTGCTTCACAGCGGCTATAGCTGCTCCCTTCCTTCCCTCCCTCCCTTTCCTAGAGGGGCTGTCACCTTAAACACCCCCCCCCCCCCCACACACAGTGACTTACTCCCTGTCCATCAAATATTAATTGGGGCCTAACAAACAGGCTTCGACCTACTCCCGGGGACAGAGGCTGCACTGGGGAGGCTATTCTTTGCGAAATTTATCTCCCATTCATTATAAGATTATTTATTCTGGGGTGCCGCCGGCAAGGCCTGTGTCGATCGCTCCGTTGAGAAGGTGGTGATGAACCGCAGCCTTGAACTGCCGGTGTCCCCCTGCAGCAAAGGCACTCCCATGGCCCTGTAACCGGTCTGAGATCACCGAGTGTCTTGCTGAGGACAGTTCAGAGGGGCAGTTATGGGTCAACCACGCCCGGTGTGTGAGGACTGGAGTCACTTATAGGCCCCAGACTGGGGCAAGGACGGCAGAGGGGGCTGGCTAGGGCAGATTAGAGAGAAACTGTTCCCACTGACGGAAGGGGCGGGGAACCAGAGGACACGGATTGAAGGTGATTGGCAGAAGAACCAAAGGCCATGTGAGGAATAAAAGAAAACTCAGACTTGCATTTATATAGCGCCTTTCATGACCACCAGTCATCCCAAAGCGCTTTACAGCCAATGAAGAACTTTTGGAGTGTGCTCACTGTTGTAATGTGGGAAACGCGGCAGTTCAATTTGTGCACAGCAAGCTCCCACACACAGCAATGTGATAATGACCCAGATCATCTGTTTTAGTGATGTTGGTTGAGGGATAAATATTGGCCCCAGGACACCGGGGAGAACTCCCCCTGCTCTTCTTCCAATAGTGGCCCCGGGATCTTTTACATCCACCCGAGAGGGCAGACGGGGCCTCGGTTTAACGTCTCATCTGAAAGATGGCACCTCCGACAGTGCGGCACTCCCCAAGTACTGCCCCTCCGACAGTGCGGCACTCCCTCAGTACTGCCCCTACGACAGTGCGGCACTCCCTCAGTACCGCCCCTCCGACAGTGCGGCGCTCCCTCAATACTGCCCCTACGACAGCGCGGCGCTCCCTCAGTACTGCCCCTTTGACAGCGCGGTGCTCCCTCAGTACCGCCCCTCCGACAGTGCGGCGCTCCCTCAGTACCGCCCCTCCGACAGTGCGGCGCTCCCTCAGTACCGCCCCTCCGACAGTGCGGCGCTCCCTCAGTACCGCCCCTCCGACAGTGCGGCGCTCCCTCAGTACCGCCCCTCCGACAGCGTGGCGCTCCCTCAGTACCGCCCCTCCGACAGCGCGGCACTCCCTCAGTACCGCCCCTCCGACAATGCGGCGCTCCCTCAGTACCGCCCCTCCGACAGTGCGGCGCTCCCTCAGTACCGCCCCTCCGACAGTGTGGAGCTCCCTCAGTACCGCCCCTCCGACAGTGCGGAGCTCCCTCAGTACCGCCCCTCCGACAGTGTGGCGCTCCCTCAGTACCGCCTCTCCGACAGTGCGGCGCTCCCTCAGTACCGCTCCTCTGACAGTGTGGCGCTCCCTCAGCACTGCCCCTCCGACAGTGCGGCGCTCCCTCAGTACCGCCTCTCCGACAGTGCGGCGCTCCCTCAGTACCGCCCCTCCGACAGTGCGGCGCTCCCTCAGTACCGCCTCTCCGACAGTGCGGCGCTCCCTCAGTACCGCCCCTCCGACAGTGCAGCACTGCCCCAGCACTGCACTGGCAGTGTCAACTTACATGAAGAAAAACATTTTTACGCAGCGAGTGGATAGGATCTGGAATGTGTTGCCTGAGGGAGTGGTGGAGGCCGACTCAATCGTGGCTTTGAAAAGGGAGTTGGATAAGTGCCTGAAGGAGAGAGATTTTGCAAGGGAAAGGGCGGGGGGAGTGGGATTGGCCGAGAGCCAGCACGGGCTCGACAGGCCGAATGGCCTTCCGCGCTGTAACCGTTCTGTGATTCTATTCTCTGATTCCTGGTCGTTCAAAACCAACCATTGACCTTCACCACTCGGGCTGCTGCAGTTCAAGGCGGGGGCTGACCACCTTGTCGAGCGGGCGAGGTGGGAGGGGCAATAAATGCTGGCCTTGCCAGCGATGCCCACATCCTGACAATGAATGGAAAGGTTTTCCAACCATTGATGGAAAGTTAGAAGACAAAATATACACCAGAAAGTAACTATCTAGAATGTACAATGTTAAAAGAGAGAGAGAGGGGGGGACTGTTTTTTATTTAAAAAAGGGACAAGAGAAGTTTCTCTGAAGTAAAAGACTTCCATTTCTGTAGCGCCTTACACGTCCAGCAGTCGTCCCAAAGCGCTTTACAGCCAATGAAGTACTTGTTGAAGTGTAGTCGCTGTTGTATTGTGGGAAAGTAGGAAGGAATTAAAGAAATAGATTAAAGAATTGTTTTTCAAAGCTTTCGGCCTTCAGGGTAGAGAGTTTACAAGGCGTAGTGTTTTAGGGACAGTGGGGGCTCACAGCACAGAGGGAGGCCTTTCGGCCCCTCGAGCCTGTGCTGGGCCTTTGAACGAGCGATCCAATTTATCCCACTGCCCCGCACCCCGCTCTTACCCCCCCACCCCCCCAGCTCTGCAATGTCTCCCTTTCCCAATCTCACAGCAACGATCGCACAGCCTGGGGCACGAGGCCTTTGCTTCGCAATTGCAACAGGCGGACGCAGACTGAAGGAAAGAGAGAAAGCCAGCCCACACACTCACTCACACGCGCGCGCCTCACCTGAGGGCCTGGCTCTCAGCCACACGCTAGGCCGCAGGGTCCGCTGTCCGGTCGTGAGGGAGGGCTGCTGGCAGACGAGGTAGACAAGGCTGAAGGGAGCTGGATCCTGCGTCGCAAAGAAAAGAAGATTAGAGATTTACTTTCACAAGGCAGCAAGCTTCCAGACGGGAATTAGTGCCGTGACCTTTAGCCCCTCGGGTATTGCAGTTCACCGTGCTGGGACTAGCTCTATAAGGCACAGCGACACTCGGTGTTTTGCACACAATGGGTGCCAGCGGTGGCCCGATGGGTGACACGCTCCCCTCCGAGTCACAAAGTCACGGGTTCAAGTCCCGCTCCAGAGACTAGTGCACAAAATCTAGGCCGACACTCTCAGTGCAGTGCTGAGGGAGTGCTGCACTGTCGGAGGGGCAGTGCTGAGGGAGCGCCGCACTGTCGGAGGGGCAGAGCTGAGGGAGTGCCGCACTGTCGGAGGGGCGGTACTGAGGGAGTGCCGCACTGTCGGAGGGGCAGTACTGAGGGAGTGCCGCACTGTCGGTGGGGCAGTACTGAAGGAGCGCCGCACTGTCGGAGGGGCAGTACTGAGGGAGCGCCGCACTGTCGGAGGGGCAGTGCTGAGGGAGCGCCGCACTGTCGGAGGGGCAGTGCTGAGGGAGCGCCGTACTGTCGGAGGGGCAGTGCTGAGGGAGCGCCGCACTGTCGGAGGAGCGGTACTGAGGGAGTGCCGCACTGTCGGAGGGGCAGTACTGAGGGAGCGCCGCACTGTCGGAGGGGCAGAGCTGAGGGAGTGCCGCACTGTCGGAGGGGCAGTACTGAGGCAGCGCCGCACTGTCGGAGGGGCAGTACTGAGGGAGTGCCGCACTGTCGGAGGGGCAGTACTGAGGGAGCGCCGCACTGTCGGAGGGGCAGTACTGAGGGAGTGCCGCACTGTCGGAGGGGCAGTACTGAGGGAGCGCCGTGCTGTCGGAGGGGCAGTACTGAGGGAGTGCCGCGCTGTCGGAGGAGCAGTACTGAGGGAGCGTCGCACTGTCGGAGGGGCAGTACTGAGGGAGTGCCGCACTGTCGGAGGGGCAGTACTGAGGGAGCGTCGCACTGTCGGAGGGGCAGTACTGAGGGAGTGCCGCGCTGTCGGAGGGGCAGTACTGAGGGAGCGCCGCGCTGTCGGAGGGGCAGTACTGAGGGAGTGCCGCGCTGTCGGAGGGGCAGTACTGAGGGAGTGCCGCACTGTGGGAGGGGCAGAACTGAGGGAACGCCGCACTGTCGGAAGGGCAGTACTGAGGGAACGCCGCACTGTCGGAGGGGCAGTGCTGAGGGTGACCCGCACTGTCGGAGGGGCAGTACTGAGGGAGCGCCGCACTGTCGGAGGGGCAGTGCTGAGGGAGCGCCGCACTGTCGGAGGGGCAGTGCTGAGGGAGACCCGCACTGTCGGAGGGGCAGTACTGAGGGAGCGCCGCACTGTCGGAGGGGCAGTGCTGAGGGAGCGCCGCACTGTCGGAGGGGCAGTGCTGAGGGAGCGCCGCACTGTCGGAGGGGCAGTACTGAGGGAGTGCCGCACTGTGGGAGGGGCAGTGCTGAGGGAGCGCCGCACTGTCAGAGGGGCAGTGCTGAGGGAGCGCCGCACTGTCGGAGGGGCAGTGCTGAGGGAGACCCACACTGTCGGAGGGGCAGTGCTGAGGGAGCGCCGCACTGTCGGAGGTGCCAACTTTCGGATGAGACGTTAAACCGAGACTGCCTCTGCCCTCTCAGGTGGATCTAAGATTCCATGGTACCATTTGGAAGAAGAGCAGGGGGAGTTCTCCCCGGTGTCCTGGGACCAATATTTATCCCTCAACCAACATCACTAAAACAGATGATCTGGGTCATTATCGCATTGCTGTGTGTGGGAGCTTGCTGTGCGCAAATTAAGCTGCCGCGTTTCCGACATTACAACAGTGACTGCACTCCAAAAGCACTTCATTGGCTGTAAATCGCTGTGGGAGGTCCAGTGGACGTGAAAGGCGCTATATAAATCCAAGTCTTTCTTTCTTTGTAATGTAGGAAACGCGGCAGCCAATATGGGAACAGGGCACCTTATTGGCAACAAATTGGCAGAAATGCTCAGGGGCAGCGAGTAAAGTGAATCGGATGATGGGATGTATTAAGAGATTCAATATTAAGCCGGAATAGTGAGGTAAGGCCTCCACTTTATAAATCATTGATGCGACCATACAGCTCTGGTCTCTGCATTACAAAAAGGATATTGCGGCTAATGGAAGGATTTGAGACATGATCTCATTGAAATGAATAAGATTCTGAGGGGGACTGACAAGGTAGATCCAAACATAGAAACATAGAAAATAGGTGCAGGAGTAGACCATTCGGCCCTTCGAGCCTGCACCACCATTCAATAAGATCATGGCTGATCATTCCCCAGTACCCCTTTCCTGCTTTCTCTCCATACCCCTTGATCCCTTTAGCCATAAGGACCACATCTAACTTCCTCTTGAATATATCTAACGAACTGGCCTCAACAACTTTCTGTGGTAGAGAATTCCACAGGTTCACAATTCTCTGAGTGAAGAAGTTTCTCCTCATCTTGGTCCTAAATGGCCTACCCCTTATCCTTAGACTGTTCTGGGCTTCCCCAACATTGGGAACATTCTTCCTGCATCTAACCTGTCCAGTCCCATCAGAATTTTATATGTTTCTATGAGATCCCCTCTCATTCTTCTAAATTCCAGTGAATATAAGCCTAGTCGATCCAGTCTTTCTTCATAGGTCAGTCCTGCCATCCCGGGAATCAGTCTGGTGAACCTTCGCTGCACTCCCTCAATAGCAAGAATGTCCTTCCTCAAATTAGGAGACCAAAATTGTATACAATGCTCAAGGTGTGGCCTCACCAAGGCCCTGTACAACTGCAGTAAGACCTCCCTGCTCCTATACTCAAATCCTCTTGCAATGAAGGCCAACATACCATTTGCCTTCTTCACCACCTGCTGTACCTGCATGCCAACCTTCAATGACTGATGTACCATGATACCCAGGTCTTGTTACACCTCTCCTTTTCCTAATCTGTCACCATTCAGATAATATTCTGCCTTCCTGTTTTTGCCACCAAAGTGGATAACCTCACATTTATCCACGTTATACGGCATCTGCCATGCATGTAGAGAGGATGTTTCCCCCGGGCTGGAGAGTCTAGAACCAGGGGTCACAGTCTCAGGATAAGGGCTCGGCCATTGAGGACTAAGATGAGGAGTAATTTCTTCACTCAGAGGGTGGTGAATCTTTAGAATTCTCTGACACGGAATGCTCAGTTGTTGAGTGTATTCAAGGCTGAGATCAGTAGATTTTTGGACTCTCGGGGAATCAAGGGATATGGGGATCGGGTGGGAAAGTGTGGTTCAGATGGAAGATCAGCCATGATCTCACTTGAATGGTGGAGCAGGCTCGATGGGGCCGAATGGCCGACTCCTGCTCCTATTTCTTATGTTCTTATCTTATGTACTATCGCCTCTCAGTCAGAAGGTTGTGGGTTCGACCCACTCTATAGACTTGAGCACAAAATCTAGGCTGACACTGCAGTGCAATGCTGAGGGAGCGCCGCATTGTCGGAGGGGCAGTAGTGAGGGAGCGCTGCACTGTCGGAGGGGCAGTACTGAGGAAACGCTGCACTGTCGGAGGGGCAGTACTGAGGGAGCGCCGCACTGTCGGAGGGGCAGTACTGAGGGAGTGCCGCACTGTCGGAGGGGCAGGACTGAGGGAGCGCCGCATTGTCGGAGGGGCAGTACTGAGGGAGCGCCGCATTGTCGGAGGGGCAGTACTGAGGGAACGCTGCACTGTCGGAGGGGCAGGACTGAGGGAGCGCCGCATTGTCGGAGGGGCAGTACTGAGGGAGCGCCGCATTGTCGGAGGGGCAGTACTGAGGGAGCGCCGCATTGTCGGAGGGGCAGTACTGAGGGAGTGCCACATTGTCGGAGGGGCAGTACTGAGGGAGCGCCGCATTGTCGGAGGGGCAGTACTGAGGGAGTGCCGCACTGTCGGAGGGGCAGTAGTGAGGGAGCGCCGCACTGTCGTAGGGGCAGTACTGAGGGAGCGCCGCATTGTCGGAGGGGCAGTAGTGAGGGAGCGCTGCACTGTCGGAGGGGCAGTACTGAGGGAGCGCTGCACTGTCGGAGAGGCGGTGCTGAGGGAGCACCGCACTGTTGGAGGGACAGTACTGAGGGAGCGCCGCACTGTCGGAGGGACAATACTGAGGGAGCGCCACACTGTCGGAGGTGCCATCTTTCGGATGAGACGTTAAACCGAGACCGCCTCTGCCCTCTCAGGTGGATCTAAGATTCCATGGTACCATTTGGAAGAAGAGCAGGGGGAGTTCTCCCCGGTGTCCTGGGGCCAATATTTATCCTGCAACCAACATCACTAAAACAGATGATCCGGGTCATTATCACATCGCTGTGTGGGAGCTTGCTGTGCACAAATTGGCTGCCGTGTTTCTTACATTACAACAGTGAGCACACCCCAAAAGTACTTCATTGGCTGTGAAGCGCTTTGGGACATCCGGTGGTCAAGAAAGGCGATATGTAAATGCAAGTCTTTGTTTAATTCCAGAGAGCAAGCAGCGTGATTGGTGGGTTTGGGTTCTGAGGAGGGATTGTGTACATTGGCCGTGGTCTCACTGGGAAAGGGAAGGTTGCAAGGTTCTTTTAAGATTTTAACGGGACCAGATAATGTCGACTCTGTCAAACTGCGTCCCCTTGTCGAGAACAGAAGAACCAGGGGACATGGCCGGGGGGGCGTTGGTCAAAGCTACTCCGCAGAAGCAATATTTCAGCGAGCGAGTGTCCACTCGATGTATCAGGCTCCCCAGGGTGATTGGTGGAAACAATTAGTGCTGATTCATTCAAATGCATTCTGGCAAAGAGTGTGTGTGTAATTGCAGGCATGACGTGTGGAGAGAGTAGGGTGTTCGGTAGCAGCAGGCAACAGTCGGCCTGTGGTTACAATCACAGCACCGTCACAGCACAGCAAGATCCCTTCAGTGCAAGAGCACTTCAGCCAGTCCCACTCCCCCGCCCTTTCCCCGGAGCACGACACATCTCTCTCCTTCAGCTGCGTATCCAACTCCCTTTTGAAAGCCACGATTGAGTCTGCCTCCAGCGCCCTGCTCAGGCAGCGCGTTCCAGATCCTAACCACTCGCTGCGGAAAAACATTTTCCCTCCTGTCGCCTTCTGCCAATCGCCTTAAATCCGTGTCCTCTGGTTCCCGACCCTTCCCCCAATGGGAACAGTTTCTCTCTCTCGACTCTGTCCAGACCCCTCGTGATTTTGAACACCTCGATCAAATCTCCTCTCAACCTTCTCTGCTCCAAGGAGAACGACATAGAAACATAGAAAATAGGTGCAGGAGTAGGCCATTCGGCCCTTCGAGCCTGCTCCACCATTCAATAAGATCATGGCTGATCATTCCCTCAGTACCCCATTCCTGCTCTCTCTCCATACCCCTTGATCCCTTTAGCCATAAGGGCCATATCTAACTCCCTTTTGAATATATCTAATGAACTGGCCTCAACAACTCTCTGCAGTAGAGAATTCCACAGGTTCACAATTCTCTGAGTGAAGAAGTTTCTCCTCATCTCGGTCCTAAATGGCTTACCCCTTATCCTTAGACTGTGACCCCTGGTTCTGGACTTCCCCAACATCGGGAACATTCTTCCTGCATCTAACCTGTCCAGGTCCATCAGAATTTTATATGTTTCTATGAGATCCCCTCTCATTCTTCTAAATTCCAGTTAATATAAGCCTAGCCGATCCAGTCTTTCTTCATATGTCAATCCTGCCATCCCGGGAATCAATCTGGTGAACCTTCGCTGCACTCCCTCAATAGCAAGAATGTCCTTCCTCAGATTAGGAGACCAAAACTGCACACAACCCCAGCGTCTCCAGTCTCTCCCTGTCACTGAAGCCCCTCATCCCCGGAACCATTCTGGTCAATCTCCTCTGCATCCTTTCTAAAGCCGTCACATCCTTCCCATAGAGCGATGCCCAGAATTGGCACCCAAAGCTCTCCAGCATTGCAGGTTTACCTGGCGTCAAGCCTGGGTCTGCTGAAGACTCATTGATCGAAAGTGATTGCCGTGATTAGCAGCACCTCCGTTATCCTTGCATCGCGTGATTCCCAGGATGGCAGGTGGTGAACGAGATGGACCTAAATCTCCCAACGCCAGCCAGAGAAGGTTCTGGACCATTGGGACATTTCAAAGTACGGAAAATGAGTGGTTCATTTCAGCCTATTAGGATAAAAGGGCCCTTTGTGACATAAAGCAAAGAAAGACTGCCATGCATTTATATAGCGCCTTTCACCATCTCAGGACGTCCCAAAGCGTTGTACAGCCAATGAGATACTTTTTAAAATGTTGTCACTGTTGTAATGTGGGAAACGCGGCAGCTCAATTTGCGCACAGCAAGCTCCCACACACAGCAATGTGATAATGACCCAGATCATCTGTTTTAGTGATGTTGGTTGAGGGATAAATATTGGCCCCAGGACACCGGGGAGAACTCCCCCTGCTCTTCTTCCAATAGTGGCCCCGGGATCTTTTACATCCACCCGAGAGGGTAGACGGGGCCTCGGTTTAACATCTCATCTGAAAGACGGCACCTCCAACAGTGCGGCACTCCCTCAGTACTGCCCCACCGACAGCGCAGTACGGCGCTCCCTCAGTACTGCCCCTCTGACAGTGCGACGCTCCCTCAGTACCGCCCCTCCGACAGTGCGGCGCTCCCTCAGTACCGCCCCTCCGACAGTGCGGCGCTCCCTCAGTATTCCCCTCCGACAGTGCGGCGCTCCCTCAGTACTGCCCCTCCGACAGTGAGGCGCTCCCTCAGTACTGCCCCTCCGACAGTGCGGCGCTCCCTCAGTACTGCCCCTCCGACAGTGCGGCGCTCCCTCAGTACTGCCCCTCCGACAGTGCGGCGCTCCCTCAGTACTGCCCCTCCGACAGTGCGGCGCTCCCTCAGTACTGCCCCTCCGACAGTGCGGCGCTCCCTCAGCACCGCCCCTCCGACAGTGCGGCGCTCCCTCAGTACTGCCCCTCCGACAGTGCGGCGCTCCCTCAGTACTGCCCCTCCGACAGTGCGGCACACCCTCAGTACCGCCCCTCCGACAGTGCGGCGCTCCCTCAGTACTGCCCCTCCGACAGTGCGGCGCTCCCTCAGTACTGCCCCTCCGACAGTGCGGCGCTCCCTCAGTACTGCCCCTCCGACAGTGCGGCACTCCCTCCGACAGTGCGGCACTCCCTCAGTACTGCCCCTCCGACAGTGCGGTGCTCCCTCAGTACCGCCCCTCCGACAGTGCGGCGCTCCCTCAGTACTGCCCCTCCGACAGTGCGGCGCTCCCTCAGTAATGCCCCTCCGACAGTGCGGCGCTCCCTCAGTACTGCTCCTCCGACAGTGCGGCGCTCCCTCAGTACCGCCCCTCCGACAGTGCGGCGCTCCCTCAGTACTGCCCCTCCGACAGTGCGGCGCTCCTTCAGTACTGCCCCTCCGACAGTGCGGCACTCCCTCCGACAGTGCGGCACTCCCTCAGTACTGCCCCTCCGACAGTGCGGCGCTCCCTCAGTACTGCCCCTCCGACAGTGCGGCGCTCCTTCAGTACAGCCCCTCCGACAGTGCGGTGCTCCCTCAGTACCGCCCCTCCGACAGTGCGGCACTCCCTCAGTACCGCCCCTTCGACAGTGCAGTGCTCCCTCAGTACCGCCCCTCCGACAGTGCGGCGCTCCCTCAGTACTGCCCCTCCGACAGTGCGGCGCTCCCTCAGTACTGCCCCTCCGACAGTGCGGCGCTCCCTCAGTACTGCCCCTCCGACAGTGCGGCGCTCCCTCAGTACTGCCCCTCCGACAGTGCGGCGCTCCCTCAGTACTGCCCCTCCGACAGTGCGGCGCTCCCTCAGTACCGCCCCTCCGACAGTGCGGCGCTCCCTCAGCACTGGCACTGGGAGTGTCGGCCTGGATTACGGTCTCGGGAGTTGGGCACTCAGTTTGCTGCCTCAGGCCCGGATCTTTGGGAACGTGTCCTGCGGCACAAAACAGCACAGGGGGATCCAAATGGTTTGTGCCAGACTCGCTGTTTCTTCTGTGAGGAGCTGGGGGATGGAGGCGGGGGCGGGTGCGTGGTGAGGAGTTTGCAGTGTCAACATCGGCTGGCAGGACACCAGACACCAGTGCTTTTTCCCCGAGCTCTCAGATGCCAGTGTATAAATGGATGCAGCTGTCCCACCTTGTTCACCCGCTGTCACGTCAATATCGCGCTGTTTGCAGCCCCACGAAGTGCCGAGGCAGTGGGCGGGCGGGGAAATCCCGTGACCGGGGATCCCGTTACTAATGCGTGTTATTAATGCATAATTAGTCATTTTGGGGGATTATCCGTGAGCCTGCTATCGACACTTGTGTTCAAAATCATGAGGGGTCTGGACAGGGTAGAGAGAGAGAAACTGTTGCCATTGGCGGCAGGGCTGGGAGCCGGCGGACACGGATTTAAGGTAGTTGGCAAAGGCAACATGAGAAAAAGCTTTTTCACGCAGCGTGCGGTTTAGGATCAGGAACGCGCTGCCCGAGAGGGTGGTGGAGGCAGACTCGATTTAATCTTTCGAAGGGGAAGTGTTTAAGTACCTGAAGGAGAGAGATGTGCAGGGCTACGGGGAAAGGGTGGGGGGAGTGGGACTGGCTGAAGTGCTCTTGCAGAGAGCCAGCACGGGTTCGACGGGCCCAATGGGATCCTCCTGTGCTGTGACCGTTCTGTGATTCGATAACAGGGTTTGGCTTCTTATAAAGCGTCGGACGCTTTAGCGCAAATTCCTATCTCTCTCTTTCTTTCCTTCTGCCTCTCTCCCTCCGTTCCTGTCTCCCTCTCTCTCTCTCTCTCTCTCTCTACCTGAATTTCTTCCTCCTGTTTTTCGGTCAGTCTCTCTCTCTGTGCCTCTCCCGCCTGGCGAGGGTCACGTTAATCTGATCCATGAGACGAATGATCCAGTTGTTCGGGCGCTGAGACCTAGTTTGTTCTCGGAGTAGTGGGCTGCGGGGGTGGGGGGAAAGGACCGTCTTTAATCCAACCCCGTTACACACACCCCCCACCTTGCCACCCCTCACCCTAGCTGGAAATTTGCAAGCGAGGCTGCTGGAGGCTTGAGCGATACAATTGCAGCACGGTTCACTCACGCCCACGCGGAATGTTGAACTTGATGCTGCAGAAGGGGAGCTGCTGGGCTGTGACTGCGGAGGCTCCTCAGCGGGACAGGGAGCCCAGGAGGGGGCTCGACTCGCCGACAGGTAAGTCCATACTGCGCCCACAGAATAACAGGTACTTTGCTCTCATAGCCAGGAATATACACTCCTCAGCTCCAGCTCATAACATCAGATGAATGAAAGAGAGAGAGAGAGAGAGAGAGAGAGAGAGAGAAAGACTGACAGACTTGCATTTCTATAGCGCCTTTCACAAACTCAGGATGTCCCAGAGCGCTTTACAGCCAATGAAATACTTTTGGAGTGTGGTCACTGTTGTAATGTGGGAAACACGGCCGCCAATTTGTGCACAGCAAGCTCCCACACACAGCAATGTGATAATGACCCAGATCATCTGTTTTACTGATGTTGGTTGCAGGATAAATATTGGCCCCAGGCCACCGGGGAGAACTCCCCCTGCTCTTCTTCCAATAGTGGCCAATCTTTTACGGCCACTTGAGAGAGCAGATGGAGCCTCGGTTTAATGTCGCATCTGAAAGATGGCACCTCTGACAGAGCGACGCTCCCTCAGTACCGCCCCTCCGACAGTGCGGCGCTCCCTCAGTACTGCCCCTCCGACAGTGCGGCGTTCCCTCAGCACCGCCCCTCCGACAGTGCGGCACTCCCTCAGCACCGCCCCTCCGACAGTGCGGCACTCCCTCAGCACCGCCCCTCCGACAGTGCGGCGCTCCCTCAGTACCGCCCCTCCGACACTCTCTCAGTACTGCCCCTCCGACAGTGCGGCGCTCCCTCAGTACTGCCCCTCTGACAGTGCGGCGCTCCCTCAGTACTGCCCCTCCGACAGTGCGGCGCTCCTTCAGTACAGCCCCTCCGACAGTGTGGCACTCCCTCAGTACTGCCCCTCCGACAGTGCGGCGCTCCCTCAGTACTGCCCCTCCGACAGTGCGGCGCTCCCTCAGTACTGTCCCTCCAACAGTGCGGCGCTCCCTCAGTACTGCCCCTCCGACAGTGCGGCACTCCCTCAGTACCGCCCCTCCGACAGTGCGGCACTCCCTCAGTACTGCCCCTCCGACAGTGCGGCACTCCCTCAGTACCGCCCCTCCGACAGTACGGCACTCCCTCAGTACTGCCTCTCCGACAGTGCGGCGCTCCCTCAGTACTGCCCCTCCGACAGTGCGGCACTCCCTCAGTACCGCCCCTCCGACAGTGCGGCACTCCCTCAGTACCGCCCCTCCGACAGTGCGGCACTCCCTCAGTACTGCCTCTCCGACAGTGCGGCGCTCCCTCAGTACTGCCCCTCCGACAGTGCGGCACTCCCTCAGTACTGCCCCTCCGACAGTGCGGCGCTCCCTCAGTACTGCACTGGGAGTGTTAGCCTCGATTTTTACACTCTAGTCCCTGGAGTGGGACTTGAACCCACAACCTTCTGATTGAGATGTAAGTGTGCTACCCACTGAGCCACACCTGACACAAAGCGGATTGGAGAATGTGGGTAGAAAGGGGCCACTGGGCCCATCGAGCCCGTGCCGGCTCTGTGAAAGAGCGATGCAGTTAGTCCCACTCCCCTGCTCTTTCCCCGGAGCCTTGCAAATATTTTTCTTTCAAACTAGCTATCCAACATATGGTTTATCTCCAATTGTCAGACCTGTTTTCCTGGTGGACACCGCATGCTCCATCTCCAGGGACACCCTGGCTCGGATGTAACCGCGGAAGAGAGGCAGGCAGTCGGGCTGAACGACCCCCTCGACCGCCCACTGCCTGGACCGGCTGATGGCCCCGTTGGCCAGGCCCTAACCTGTGAACATACTCACAGGTGCATACATTGCACCGAGTGCAATCACATCGTTCCTGTACGGACCGTGCTCAATTAACTGAGCGGGTAGAGACATTGTTGGGGTAGGTTTATGGGAGCAGTGGGGTTGATGTGACGAATGACCTGTATCTCATTCTGTGCTTTCTTGTGTGCAGATGGAAGCGAGCAAGGCTGTCCATGTACTGATCCTCCTGGTGTGTCTGTGTGGCTGTGTGCAGGCCTGCCCTTCATTCTGTGACTGCTCGGCAGGCAATGGGACGGTCCTGTGCTGCGGGAAGGAGCTGACTGCTGTTCCCCAAGGGGTTCCCTTGGAGGCGAGGGCGCTGGACCTCAGCAGGAACCTCATCACATCCATCAGGCTGGGCGAGCTCGGCAGCCTCCCGGAGCTGGAGGAACTGGACCTGAGCGACAACCTGGTGTCCAACATCGAGCCGGGAGCCTTCGACGGCATCCGGGGTCTGCGTACGTTGCGGCTGAGGAACAACCGCCTGAAGACCATCTGGCCGGGCGTGCTTGGAGCGACGGCCAATCTCACCGTGCTGGACCTCCGTGACAATCCACTGGTCATTCTGCTGGACGGGGCCTTCCCAGAACTTGCCGGCCTCCGGCAGCTGGAGCTGGGGGAGGGGCTGCTGTATGTGGCGTCCGGGGCCTTGGTTGGTCTGGGTAGGCTGCAGCGGCTGGCACTGGGGAAGGCCAACTCCAGTACGCTCCCCACCACCGCGCTCGCCCACCTCCGCGGTCTGACATCGCTGAGGTTGGGCCCACTCAACGCCTTGGCGCTCCAGGATAACTCCTTCCAGGGCCTGCGCGCTCTCCGGGACCTGGTGATGGAGGGGTGGCCCCGGCTCGCCGCCCTGGCCCCCGACTCGCTCTACGGCCTCAACCTGACCTCGCTCGCCATCACCCGCTGCAACCTCACGGCCGTCCCCGACCGCCCCCTGCGTCACTTGGTGTACCTCCGCTCCCTGGACCTCTCGCACAACCCCATCGCGGTTATCCGGGGCGGCATGCTGGGGCAGCTGGTGCGCCTGGGCGAGCTGCGCTTGGCCGGGGGGAGGCTGGCCACCATCGAGCCCTCCGCCTTCCGGGGGCTGGGGCTGCTGCGGGCCCTCGACGTCTCGGGCAACAGGCTGGAGACGCTGGAGGAGTCGGCCTTCCAGTCCCCGGGGAGCCTGGCCTCCCTCCGGCTGGACGGCAACCCGCTGGCCTGCGACTGCCGGCTGCGGTGGCTGTCGGGGAGGCGGGCGGGGCCGAGCTTCGAGGGGCGGCAGCCCGCCTGCGCCAGCCCGGAGTCCGCCCGGGGCGAGGCGCTGGGGGACCTGGGGCCCGGGCGCCTGGCCTGCCGCGGGGCGCGGATCCCCGGCAAGGGGGCGCGGCAGACGGCGGCGGTGACAGAGGGGGAGACGGCGCGCTTGCGGTGCGCGGCCGAGGGCGACCCCGCCCCCGCCGTCCAGTGGTCCACCCCCGGCCGGCGGGTCCTGCGGGGCGGCGACGGCGGCCGGCTGCGGGTGTGGCCCGACGGCTCGCTGGAGGTGCGCTACGCCCAGGCGCAGGACGCCGGCACGTACCGCTGCACCGCCCGCAATGCGGCCGGCAACGATACCGCCACCGCCGTCCTGTGGGTGAGGGTCTTCCAGCCCACCGCCACCCTCGGCCCCGCCACCCGACCGCCGCCCGCCTTGATCCTCGACCAGGTGACCCTCTCGGTGGTCCTCACCATGGGCACGGTCTGCTTTGTGGGCGTGGTCGTCTGCTGCTTCAGCATGCTGCTGTTCTGGAGCAAGGTCAAGGGCCCCATCAAACGCACCAGCGAAGTCGACAACACGGTGCACTCCAGTGGCATGACCGCCCAGTCGGAAGCCGTCAAATACTCAACAAAAATGTTGTGAGGAAGAGGAGAGAAGGGTGGGGGGGGGGGCAGAAATCATTGCATGGCCAGTCAGCCCCCTATCATCATCATAGGCAGTCCCTCAGAATCGAGGAAGACTTGCCTCCACTCTTACAATAACTCCTTAGGTGGCTGAATATCCAATACGGGAGCCACAGTCCCCTGTCACAGGTGGGGCAGACAGTGGTTGAGGGAAGGGGAGGGTGGGACTGGTTTGCCGCACGCTCCTTCCGCTGCCTGCGCTTGGTTTCTGCACGCTCTCGGCGACGAGACTCGAGGTGCTCAGTGCCCTCCCAGATGCACTTCCTCCACTTAGGGCGGACTGGTCTTTGGGCCCAGGGACTCCCAGGTGTCGGTGGGGGATGTTGCACTTTATCAGGGAGGATTTGAGGGTGATCCCTTGTAACGTTTCCTCTGCCCACCTTTGGCTCGTTTGCCGTGAAGGAGTTCCGAGTAGAGCGCTATAGTCATTGGGCAAATGCACGGCTTAAGGTGCGGCTGCTGTGGTAAGCAGACCGGAAGGGTCCCAAATCCCTGACTGTTTGATCTCACCAAGGGCAGCAAGGGCGTAGATGTAGTGAGGATGTTTCCCCGGGCTGGGGAGTCTAGAACCAGGGGTCACACGGTCTCAGGATAAGGGGTCGGCCATTTAGGACTGAGATGAGGAGGAATTTCTTCACTCAGAGGGTGGTGAATCTGTGGAGGGCTGTGGAGGCTCAGTCGTTGAGTATATTCAAGGCTGAGAACGATAGATTGTTGGACTCGAGAGGAATGGAGGGATCGGGCGGGAAAGTGTTGAGGTCGATGGTTGGCCATGATCTTATTAAGTAGCGGAGCAGGCTCGAGGGGCCGAATGGCCTCCTCCTGCTCCTAATTCTTATGTTCTACAATTGCCTTTAGTAGGGTTGTGAGAGTGGGGTGGTCGGGGGGGGTGCAAGAACCAGCCAGGGCCCCTCCTCCCGACTGCTATCCAGCTTTGTTATCGGCTCTGACTGCGACGGCCTGTGTCGAATATGCTGCTCACACCACGGCAAATTGTGAGGTGCAGGAGGGGTGGTGCAATCTATACCCCCAAACGTTAGGTGAGGAATGGCAGCAGTAAAGCTGAACACAAGCCTGACAACCATTGCCTATGTTGGAGGACCAGCTGGATAGTCAGTTGCCCTCTGATTTTGGCCAAGTGCAGGGTGGGTACCAGGGGATTTGTGCAACTCGCCACAGGAACAGTCAGCAGCACAGTGATAGGGTTAACAGAAAAACGTGCATTTCGATAGCGCCTTTCAGGGCCTCAGGATTTACAGCCAATGAAGTACTTTTCAAATCTCTACATGGCCTCGCCCCTCCCAATCTATGTAACCCCCTCCAGACCCTACACCCCTCCCTATCTGTAACCTCCTCCAGACCCTACACCCCTCCCTATCTCTGTAACCCCCTCCGGCCCCTACACCCCTCCCTATCTCTAACCTCCTCCAGCCCCTACACCCCTCCCTATCACTGTAACCTCCTCCAGCCCCTACACCCCTCCCTATCTCTGTAACCTGCTCCAGCCCCTACACCCCTCCCTATCTGTAACCCCCTCCAGACCCTACACCCCTCCCTATCTGTAACCTCCTCCAGCCCCTACACCCCTCCCTATCTCTGTAACCTCCTCCAGCTCCTACACCCCTCCTTATTTCTGTAACCCCCTCCAGCCCCATACACCTCCCTATCTCTGTAACCTCCTCCAGCCCCTACACTCCTCCCTATCTCTGTAACCTCCTCCAGCCCCTACACCCCTCCCTATCTCTGTAACCCCCTCCAGCCCCTACACCCCTCCCTATCTCTAACCTCCTCCAGCCCCTACACCCCTCCCTATCTCTGTAATCTCCTCACAACCCCACACCCCTCCCTATCTCTGTAACCCCCTCCAGCCCCTACACCCCTCCCTATCTCTGTAACCCCCTCCAGCCCCTACACCCCTCCCTATCTCTGTAACCTCCTCCAGCCCCTACACCCCTCCCTATCTCTGTAACCTCCTCCAGCCCCTACACCCCTCCCTATCTCTGTAATCTCCTCCAGCCCCACCACCCACCCTCCCAACCCCTGCACCGAGATGCCTGCGCTCCTCTAATTCTGCCCTCTTGACCATCCCCGATTATAATTCCTCAACCATCGGTGGCCGTGCCTTCTGTTGCCTGAGCCCCAAGCTCTGGAACTCCCTCCCTAAACGCCTCTTTTTCCTCCTTTCAAGGTGCTCCTTAAAAGCGACCTCTTTGACCCAACTATTGGTTACCTGCGCTAATTTCTACTTAAGTGGCGTGGAGTCAATTTTTTTAATCTCAGAACCCTTTTGTGAAGCATCTTGGGTTGCACGTTTCACTACGTTAAAGTCGCTATATAAATACAAGTTGCTGAGGTTGTTGTGTGGTCAATGTGGGAAACGCAGCACCAATTTGCGCACAGCAAGCTCCCACAAACAGCAACGTGATAACGACCCAGATTGTCTGTTTTAGTGATGTCGATTGAAGGATAAATATTGGCCCCAGGACTCCGGGGAGAACTTCCCCCAACTGCCCCACCACCCCCCTCCCCCCCACCCCCCCGCTCTTCTTCATATCGTGCCTCCCTCAGTGCTGCACTGCGAGAGTCAGCCTATGTTCTTGTGCTCAAGTCTCTGGAGTGGGACTAACTGAGGGGGCCTCCTCCTGCCCCCAGCAGTGTGAGTCGCCCCCTTTTCACACACCGTGCAAGGTCCTCGATCCCTGGGGAGAGTCCCAGAAGCGAAGGCGTGCCTCTACTATTGCCGGTCTCAAACTCCGGGAGTAAAAAATCTGGAATCAAATAATACGCTATCATGACAACTGAGATCTTAATTGCAATGCTTCAGAATATTATGGGATTGTTGAAGCTTCTTAAAAAAAGAATGTATTTTTATTCTCAATAAAGTATTTTGCACAGTTTCACAGGGTATTTTCTTTTCTTATGGATACACCCATCAATCCAACTCCACCCAATGGCTCTGTGGGTATATATGCATTGCCTGTTGGGGTACAGGGTCCCACAGGAAGGTCGGGCCCCTGGGTCCCATCCCCAATGAGGGCTCAGGGTGGCTGGACTCAAATGAGCCGGGGCGGTGAGCCCTCGGTTATTCGCACCTGGAAGGCATCGCGGCCGAGCCCAATACAGTCCTCGCCGCTGTCTCACGCGCACCTGGGTGGGTTGGGAGTCGGGGGTCTAGGGTCGACTTGCCTCCGCTGCCTAAAACCCCAACTGGACCCCCCTCCCGCAGCTGCTGCTCCGACAGATATCAGCAACGGTGACATAGGCCAGTGCTTGGACCTGGGACGTTCTAGCGCACGAGGCTCAGAACTGCAACGGGCGGTTCCTTTACTCATTGGGGCACTTACTGGGCAGGGGACAATTGTCTCCTGTTGTGACATAGATTGGAGCAGGACATTAATCGGGCACTGACCCACCCCCAGGCTGCCGGATCTCACAGCCAGACTTTTCTTCATTCATTCGCAGGATGTGGGCATCGCTGGCAAGGCCAGCATTTATTGCCCGTCGCTCATTGCCCTCGAGACGGTGGTGGTGAGCCGCTTTCTTGACACCCGAGTCTCTCGCTGGGCCATTTCAAAGTCAACCACATTGCTGTGGGTCTGGAGTCACGTATCGGCCAGACCGGGTAAGGGCGGCAGATTTCCCTCCCGAAAAGGACATCAGTGAACCAGATGGGTTTTGACGACAGTCCGGTAGTTCCATGGTCACCATCACTGACACTAATTAAATCTGGAATAAAAAGCTAATAAGAACATAAGAATTAGGAGCATGAGTCGGCCATTCGGCCCCTCGAGCCTGCTCCGCCATTCAATAAGATCACGGCTGATCATCGACCTCAACTCCACTTTCCCGCCCGATCCCTCGATATCCAACAATCTATCGACCTCAGCCTTGAATATACTCAGCGACTGAGCCTCCACAGCCCTCTGGGGCAGAGAATTCCAAAGATTCACCACCCTCTGAGTGAAGAAATTCCTCCTCATCTCAGTCCGAAATGGCCGAGCCCTTATCCTGAGACTGTGTGACCCCTGGTTCTAGACTCCCCAGCCCCGGGGGGGAAACACCTTCCCTGCATCTACCCTGTCAAGCTCTGTATGTTTCAATGAGATCACCTAACGAGGGGATCCTGGGGGGCGGGAATCAGAGAGGAAGGTTCATGCTAAGTGGTCTTGCTGCTAGCTTGGCTGTGTGTGAATAATTAGAGAGCTCCTAACATGTCTGGCAGCATCAAGCTTTCCTCAACATTAGAACCAAATGGTATTGCCTGACCTTCAAAATAATCCTTATCCTTGCTGTGTGAGGAGGAGCTGGTTTTACAGAAATGGGGGCATGGGATCTATCACTTGAGAGTAGTCTGAATAAGTAAAAGGAGCTTGTATTTTTATCGCAATATATAGAAATTTCACAGTGAGCAGTAAGGGGCACTCTTCCGATAATGAGGACATACACAGATTATTGGATCAGTGTAGAGGGAGCTTTACTCTGTATCTAACCCCCTGTACCTGCCCTGGGAGTGTTTGATGGGACAGTGCAGAGGGAGCTTTACTCTGTATCTAACCCCCTGTACCTGCCCTGGGAGTGTTTGATGGGACAGTGTAGAGGGAGCTTTACTCTGTATCTAACCCCCTGTACCTGCCCTGGGAGTGTTTGATGGGACAGTGTCGAGGGAGCTTTACTCTGTATCTAACCCCGTGCTGTACCTGCCCTGGGAGTGTGTGATGGGACAGTGTAGAGGGAGCTTTACTCTGTATCTAACCCCGTGCTGTACCTGCCCTGGGAGTGTTTGATGGGACAGTGTAGAGGGAGCTTTACTCAGTATCTAACCCCCTGTACCTGCCCTGGGAGTGTTTGATGGGACAGTGTAGAGGGAGCTTTACTCTGTATCAAACCCCCTGTACCTGCCCTGGGAGTGTTTGATGGGACAGTGTAGAGGGAGCTTTACTCTGTATCTAACCCCCTGTACCTGCCCTGGGAGTGTTTGATGGGACAGTGTAGAAGGAGCTTTACTCTGTATCTAACCCCCTGTACCTGCCCTGGGAGTGTGTGATGGGACAGTGTAGAGGGAGCTTTACTCTGTATCTAACCCCCTGTACCTGCCCTGGGAGTGTTTGATGGGACAGTGTACAGGGAGCTTTACTCTGTATCTAACCTGTACTGTACCTGCCCTTCGAGCCTGCACCACCATTCAATAAGATCATGGCTGATCATTCCCTCCGCACCCCTTTCCTGCTTTCTCTCCATACCCCTTGATCCCTTTAGCCGTAAGGGCCATATCTAACTCCCTCTTGAATATATCCAATGAACTGGCATCAACAACTCTCTGCGGTAGGGAATTCCACAGGTTAACAACGCTCTGAGTGAAGTAGTTTCTACTCATCTCAGTCCTAAATGGCCTACCCCTTATCCAAAGACTGTGTCCCTGGTTCTGGACTTCTCGAGCGAGCTTTACCCTGTATCTAACCCTGTGCTGTACTTGCCCTGGGAGTGTTTGATGGGACAGTGTAGAGTGAGCTTTACTCTGTATCTAACCCCGTGCTGTACCTGCCCTGGGAGTGTTTGATGGGACAGTGTAGAGGGAGCTTTACTCTGTATCTAACCCCGTGCTGTACCTGCCCTGGGAGTGTTTGATGGGACAGTGTAGAGGGAGCTTTACTCTGTATCTAACCCCCTGTACCTGCCCTGGGAGTGTTTGATGGGACAGTGTAGAGGGAGCTTTACTCTGTATCTAACCCCCTGTACCTGCCCTGGGAGTGTTTGATGGGACAGTGTAGAGGGAGCTTTACGCTGTATCTAACCCCCTGTACCTGCCCTGGGAGTGTTTGATGGGACAGTGTAGAGGGAGCTTTACTCTGTATCTAACCCCGTGCTGTACCTGCCCTGGGAGTGTTTGATGGGACAGTGTAGAGGGAGCTTTACTCTGTATCTAACCCCCTGTACCTGCCCTGGGAGTGTTTGATGGGACAGTGTAGAGGGAGCTTTACTCTGTATCTAACCCCGTGCTGTACCTGCCCTGGGAGTGTTTGATGGGACAGTGTAGAGGGAGCTTTACTCTGTACCTGGCCGGGGTCCAGGCGCCCTACACCTTGTGTCAGCAAAGTTATGGGTAACATGAGGAGACGGTTACAGAGTTTGCAATTTTTGTTGTATGCACAGAGCATCACATTCCCATCAAATGAATGTTTTGCAGACAGCTGCTTGCTAAGTGCTCGCCAGCAGTGCCCAGTCAATGGCTGGCCTCAGCCACAGTGAGGTGGCTGCTGTGACTCGTGCTGCTATAGTTCATTCATTCATTCATAGGCAGTCCCTCATAATCAAAGAAGACTTGCTTCCACTCCTGAAGTGAGTCCTAAGGTGGCTGAACAGTCCAATATGAGAGCCACAGTCCCCGTCACAGGTGGGACAGACAGTGTTTGAGGGAAAGGGAGGGTGGGACAGGTTTGCCGCACGCTCCTTCCGCTGCCTGTGCTTGGTTTCTGCACGCTCTCAACGACAAGACTTGAGGTTCTCAGCGCCCTCCCGGATGCACTTCCTCCACTTAGGGCGGTCTTGGGCTCGGGACTCCCAGGTGTCAGTTGTACTTTATCAGGGTGGCTTTGAGGGTGTCCTTGTAGACTGCGATCGAAGACAGGGCTCCAGGTCCATTCCGGGCCTGGTCGCTTCAGGATATACTTGCCATGGAGGGAGTGCAGCGAAGGTTCACCAGACTGATTCGTGGGATGGCAGGACTATCGTATGAGGAGAGATTGGGTCGACTGGGCCTGTATTCACTGGAGTTTAGAAGAATGAGAGGGGATCTCATTGAAAGACATAAAATTCTGACGGGGTTGGACAGACTGGATGCGGGAAGAATGTTTCCCGGGGCTGGGAAGTCTAGAACAAGGGGTCACAGTCTCAGGATACGAGGTAGGGAATTTAGGACCGAGATGAGGAGAAATTTCTTCACTGAGAGGGAGGTGAACCTGTGGAATTCTCGACCACAGAAGGCTGTGGAGGCCAAGTCACTGAATATAGTTAAGAGGGAGATAGATAGATTTCTAGACACAAAAGGCATCCAGGGGTATGGGGAGAAAGCGGGAATATGGTGTTGAGAGCGAGGAT
The DNA here is from genome assembly GCF_044704955.1 of Pristiophorus japonicus. Classification (NCBI taxonomy): domain Eukaryota; kingdom Metazoa; phylum Chordata; class Chondrichthyes; family Pristiophoridae; genus Pristiophorus; species Pristiophorus japonicus. The sequence goes on from NC_092006.1 coordinate 2,055,360, forward strand.
CAGCCATGATCATATTGAATGGTGGTGCAGACTCGAGGGGCCGAATGGCCCACTACTGCTCCTATTTTCTATGGTCCGACTGCTTCCCCCAGTGACGCAGCGCCCTCTCGCTCCTGTTTAACCCTATCGCTCGGGGAACCTGCTTTACTCCCTGCTTTCCTCATCCAGCGTCGCTCCATCCTTTCTCTCCCGCAGACGCTGGCTCTCGCAGGCAGACGGTGTCCTCTGTTGTCTCACTCGCCCCAGCGGTCACTCTACAGGTGTGAGGTTGGACAGAGAGTACCCACAAAAATTCCCCCCCCCCCCCCGCCAAAAGACAGACTTGCATTTATATAGCGCCTTTCACAACCTCAGGAAGTCCCACACAGCCAATTAACTACTTTTTTGGTGAGTGCAGTCACTGTTGTAATGTGGGAAACGTGGCAGGCAATTTGTACACAGCAAGCTCCCACACACAGCAATATGATAATGACCCAGATCATCTGTTTTAATGATGTTGATTGAGGGATAAATATTGGCCCCAGGACACCGGGGATAACTCTCCCACTCTTTGTAATAGTGCCATAGGATCTTTTACATCCACCCGACAGTGCGGCGCTCCCTCAGTACCGCCCCTCCGACAGTACAGTGCTTCCTCAGTACTGCCCCTCCGACAGTACGGCGCTCCCTCAGTACTGCCCCTCCGACAGTACGGCGCTCCCTCAGTACCGCCCCTCCGACAGTACAGTGCTTCCTCAGTACTGCCCCTCCGACAGTGCGGCGCTCCCTCAGTACTGCCCCTCCGACAGTGCGGCGCACCCTCAGTACTGCCCCTCCGACAGTGCGGCGCTCCCTCAGTACTGCCCCTCCGACAGTGCGGCGCTCCCTCAGTACTGCCCCTCCGACAGTGCGCAGTTCCCTCAGTACTGCCCCTCCGACAGTGCGCAGTTCCCTCAGTACTGCCCCTCCGACAGTGCGGCACTCCCTCAGTACCGCCCCTCCGACAGTGCGGAGTTCCCTCAGTACTGCCCCTCCGACAGTGCGGAGTTCCCTCAGTACCGCCCCTCCGACAGTGCGGAGTTCCCTCAGTACTGCCCCTCCGACAGTGCGCAGTTCCCTCAGTACTGCCCCTCCGACAGTGCGGCACTCCCTCAGTACCGCCCCTCCGACAGTGCGGAGTTCCCTCAGTACTGCTCCTCCGACAGTGCGGAGTTCCCTCAGTACCGCCCCTCCGACAGTGCGGCGCTCCCTCAGTACTGCCCCTCCGACAGTGCGGCACTCCCTCAGTACCGCCCCTCCGACAGTGCGGCGCTCCCTCAGTACCGCCCCTCCGACAGTGCGGAGTTCCCTCAGTACCACCCCTCCGACAGTGCGGCACTCCCTCAGTACTGCCCCTCCGACAGTGCGGCGCTCCCTCAGTACTGCCCCTCCGACAGTGCGGCGCTCCCTCAGTACTGCCCCTCCGACAGTGCGGGGCTCCCTCAGTACTGCCCCTCCGACAGTGCGGCGCTCCCTCAGTACTGCCCCTCCGACAGTGCGGAGTTCCCTCAGTACCGCCCCTCCGACAGTGCGGCGCTCCCTCAGTACTGCCCCTCCGACAGTGCGGAGCTCCCTCAGTACTGCCCCTCCGACAGTGCGGAGTTCCCTCAGTACCGCCCCTCCGACAGTGCGGAGCTCCCTCAGTACTGCCCCTCCGACAGTGCGGCACTCCCTCAGTACTGCCCCTCCGACAGTGCGGCGCTCCCTCAGTACTGCCCCTCCGACAGTGCGGAGTTCCCTCAGTACTGCCCCTCCGACAGTGCGGCGCTCCCTCAGCACCGCCCCTCCGACAGTGCGGAGCTCCCTCAGTACCGCCCCTCCGACCAGTGCGGAGTTCCCTCAGTACTGCCCCTCCGACCAGTGCGGAGTTCCCTCAGTACTGCCCCTCCGACAGTGCGGCGCTCCCTCAGCACCGCCCCTCCGACAGTGCGGCGCTCCCTCAGCACCGCCCCTCCGACGGTGCGGCGCTCCCTCAGTACTGCCCCTCCGACAGTGCGGCGCTCCCTCTGCACTGCACTGGAGTGTCAGCCTGGACTTTTGTGCTCAAGTCCCTGGAGTGGGACTTGAACCATGACCTCCTGACTCAGAGTTGAGCGTGCTACCCACTGAGCCACAACTGACCTGGCCTCCGCTGTTCAGTTAACTGACCCATTCCCTCATCCATGCTGCTACACTAACTAACTCTGCACCGTAGCCCCGTTGCGAACTGGGCAGTGGTGAGCGAGGGCGGGGGGGGGGGGGGGGGGCGGGCGGGTGGCTTAGGTGATATCACAGCGATAAGGACCCAGAAAGTTCACTGCGGGTCGATCGCAATCTGTTGGAAGATTATTAACTCGCCATTCGCGGGCTCATCGACCATGGCAGTCATCACAGCCCAGCATGATCCTGTCCTGTGCTGTACTAATGGTCTAGGCAGAGTAGATAGAGAGCAGAAGGGTGGAGAACCAGAGGGGTCAGAGATTTAAGGCGATTGGCAGAAGGCGACACGAGGGAAACACCTTTTTACGCGGGGAGTGGTCAGGATCTGATCTGGAACGCGCTGCCTGAGGGGGCGCTGGAGGCAGACTCAATCGTGGCTTTCAAACGGGAATTGGATACGCAGCTGAAGGAAAAAATATTGCAGGGCTACGGGGAAAGGGCGGGTGAGTGGGACTGACTGAGTCGACATGGGCTCGACGGGCCGAATGGCCTCCTTCCCTGTTGTAACCGTTCTGTGATTCTATCATCATCAGAGGCAGTCCCTCGGAGTCGAGGAAGACTTGCTTCCGCACTTAAAATGAGTCCTTAGGTGGCTGAACAGCCCAATACGAGAGCCACAGTCCCTGTCACAGGTGGGACAGATAGTTGTTGAGGGTAAGGGAGGGTGGGACTGGTTTGCCGCACGCTCCTTCCGCTGCCTGCGCTCGGTTTCCGCATGCTCTCGGGCGATAATTCTATGAAGATCTCATTGAATGGCGGAGCAGGCTCCAGAGGCCGAATGGCCTACTCCTGCTCCTATGTCTTATGTTCTGATATATAAATTCAGCTCCCCCAGCATGGACTGTGGCCGGGGGGGGGGGGAAAGAGCAGGAATATAAACACTGCAGTTCATTGCAGACTCAGCTTTCCCTGCACCGCCCCCCCAGCTGTGTCATAGGGACTCCACCCTAAGGAAGTGGGGAGGGGAGAACAGGAGGAACTGCGGCTCAGCCCAGCCCTCTCCCATCGCTGGGCTGCATTGAACACCAGCAGACACGTCGCCTGGAGGCTGAAACAGACAGACAGACAGAGGGAGAGGAGAGAGAGAAAGCAGAGCAGCCAGAGGCACAGACGCTCGTTGTCCATGTGAAGAGAAGCAGAGACACAGGAGGTGGAGGAGATCGGAGGGGGGGCGGGGGGCACAGTTTGCTGATAAAGATCAGAGATGCTGAACGCACGGCTTGTGTTGTTTGCTCACCTGCTGCTCCTGAGCACTACAGAAAGGACCCCCAGGCTGAAATTTACACTCAAAGGTACAATTGCAAAGTCGAATTTATAATGCCAGCTATTTTAGATTGTGTGCGCGTAAATTTTGGTAAAATCCCCGAGAACAATTTTATCTGCACTCGGAGCCATTGTTTGCAGAGCAACCTGTCTCCCTGGTCCTTCCTGCCTCTGCTGCATAACTAGACTGTTTTAAAAAGAATTAGGATGAATTCCCCCCACCCCCTCCTGTTTTGGGATCTATTGCCTGCCGCAATCTGCATTGCACCAAATTGCAATCCAATGGGACCACATTGCATCTGACCCTCCCAGATGGAGAGAGTGGGTGGGGGGACATAAATCTCCTTTTATGTTTCATCGCTTCTGCACTTGGGGGATGGGGGGGGGGGCTCTGTTGATGCTGAGGAAATTGGAGAGGCAGAGGGGGGCTGTTTTTTGTTTTAAATTTGCAAAGATTTTTTTTGTTGCAGAAATGCATTTGAGGGTGCAGAGGGAGGGGGAAGATTGAGTGAAGTGCAGATCCCAGCTGACCATGTTTCATTCTCCCCCCCCACTCCCTCCCCACAGATCTGCCTCACCTGGAGTTTGGTTCCCTGGAGAAGTACACGGTGCAGTTCCACGACCAGAGGGCAGACACCCTCTACATCGGAGTGACAGGGGCCGTGCTGAGAGTGACTTTCACCCAATTCAACGCCTCGCACACATCGGTACTGACTGAGCATCGTGTTGTCGATGTGCACCTTGCACTGTGGGGGGGCGGCTAGGGGGGCGTGCATTGTGTACACGCCTGGCGGCGGCTGCTGCTGCAGGGGTCATGTTTATAAAGATGGCACATCGGAAGATCATGGACGCTGGGAGTCTTGCCATCTAAAGGTGGAAGATGTCCCTCACTAGGTGGGGAGAGCAGTGTTGAGTGCTTTCAACTGTTGACTACAGAGGGTGGGAGAAAGGGGAGGGGAGGAGAGTGGTGGGGTGGAGGTGGGAGAGGAGGGGAGTGGGGGAGAGTGGGGGGGGGAGTGGGGGAAAGGGGAGGAGGGGTGGGGTGGAGGAGGAGGAGGGGTGGGGTGGAGGAGGGAGGAGGGGTGGGGTGGAGGAGGGAGGAGGGGTGGGGTGGAGGAGGGAGGAGGGGTGGGGTGGAGGAGGAGGAGGGGTGGGGGGAGAGGAGGGGGGGCGGGGGGAGAGGAGTGGGGGCGGGGGGGAGAGGAGTGGGGGCAGGGGGGAGAGGAGTGGGGGCGGGGGGAGAGGAGTGGGGGCGGGGGGAGAGGAGTGGGGGCGGGGGGGAGAGGAGTGGGGGCGGGGGGAGAGGAGTGGGGCGGGGGGGAGAGGAGTGGGGCGGGGGGGAGAGGAGTGGGGAGAGAGGAGTGGGGAGAGAGGAGTGGGGAGAGAGGAGTGGGGGAGAGAGGAGTGGGGGAGAGAGGAGTGGGAGAGGAGTGGGGGAGAGAGGAGTGGGGAGAGAGGAGTGGGGGAGAGAGGAGTGGGGAGAGAGGAGTGGGGGAGAGAGGAGTGGGGGAGAGAGGAGTGGGGGAGGGGGGAGAGAGGAGTGGGGGAGGGGGGAGAGAGGAGTGGGGGAGGGGGGGAGAGAGGAGTGGGGGAGAGAGGAGTGGGGGGAGAGAGGAGTGGGGGGAGAGAGGAGTGGGGGAGGGGGGAGAGAGGAGTGGGGGAGGGGGGGAGAGAGGAGTGGGGGAGGGGGGAGAGAGGAGTGGGGGAGGGGGAGAGGAGTGGGGGAGGGGAGAGAGGAGTGGGGGAGGGGGAGAGGAGTGGGGAGGGGAGAGGGGTGGGGAGGGGAGAGGAGTGGGGGAGGGGGGAGGAGAGAGGAGTGGGGAGGGGGGAGAGGGAGTGGGGGAGGGGGAGAGAGGAGTGGGGAGGGGGGAGTGGGGGGGGGAGGGGAGAGGATGGGGGAGGGGGGAGAGGAGGAGTGGGGGGGGAGGGGGGAGTGGGGAGGGGGGAGTGGGGGGAGGGGGAGAGGAGGAGTGGGGGGAGGAGGAGTGGGGGGAGGGGGAGAGGAGGAGGGGGG
>NC_092006.1:2061053-2094738 GCF_044704955.1 Pristiophorus japonicus
CACGGGAAAGCTGCAAGAGCAAAGGGCCCCCAAGCCAGGTAAGGCCGAGCGAGCGATCGCATCTGCCGGCGACTGCTCGGGGTTGAAGAGTCAGATTCTGCGGTATCTGTGCCAAACAGGGTCAGTGTGTAGTACAGCCACGCCCGCCCACCGTATGTCAGTGAGGCACACCCCACCCTGAAGCACTGCTGTGGAGAATAGTGATCGACGGACTGAGCTTGATAGCTGGTTGGAGATTGTGACGCTGCTGTTGTGTGCGGTTGCAACAGATCAGTCGTGATTCGCTGTCTGCCTACACAGGAACAGGAGGAGGCCATTCAGCCCCTCCAGCCTGCTGCGCCATTTTGCTGAGACCACGGCTGATCTGTACCTCGGTTATTCTGTGCGATCCCGTGCACGCACTGATGTGAATCAGATGCCCTAACTGTGCATCGCTGCGAATTATCGACAGCACGGGAACAGGCCATTCGGCCCATCGGCTCCGTGCCGGGGTCTATGCCCCCTCCCACCCCTCTCCATCTCAACCCATCAGCAACATAACCACCATGCCACTGCACCCCCTCATGGTTAAGTCACTGCACCAGTAATCCCGAGGTCTGGACTAATAATCTGGAATTGAGAGTTCAAATCACGGCAGCTGGGGTATTTAAATTCAGTTAATTCAATAAATCTGGAATGAAAAAGCTAGGATCAGTGAACGGTGATCATGAAACTACCAGATTGTCGTAAAAACCCGTCGGGTTCACTGATGTCCTTCAGTGAGGGAAATCTGACGCCCTTACCCGGTCTGGCCGATATGTGTCTCCAGACCCACAGCATGTGGTCGACTCTTAACGGCCCTCTGGCCCAGCGAGACGCTCAGGTGTATCAAACCACTACAACAAAGTCAGCACTGTGGGAGCACCTTCACCACACGGACTGCAGCGGTTCAAGGCGGCGGCTCACCACCACCTTCTCAAGGGGCAATTAGGGAGGGGCAATAAATGCCGGCCTTGCCAGCGACCCCCACATCTCGTTAACCAATTTAAAAATATACATCTCCTTGTATTCCTTTCTCCCTTTTGTGGGGGATCAAGCATCAGTGGAATCTGCTTCAACTGTGCACAGTGCTCCGAGTGTGGTCTAACCCAGGTATATGGAGACCAGAACTGTGCGCAGTGCTCCGAGTGTGGTCTAACCCAGGTATATGGAGACCAGAACTGTGCACAGTGCTCCGAGTGTGGTCTAACCCAGGTATATGGAGACCAGAACTGTGCGCAGAGCTGCAAGTGTGGTCTGACTAAGGGTCGATATAAATTTAACATTACCTCCTTGCGTTTGTAATCTTATCCTCTAGAAATGAACCTTAGTACAATGTTTACACTTCTTTATTGTATGTTATCTTGGGTGTCATTCGTGGCTTGGTGGGCAGCACTCTCACCTCTGAGTCAGAAGGTCATGGGTTCAAGTTCTACTCCAGGCCGATATTCCCAGTGTTGTACTGAGGGAGCGCCGCACAGTCGGAGGGGCGGTACTGAGGGAGCCCCGCACTGTCGGAGGGGCGGTACTGAGGGAGCGCCGCACTGTCGGAGGGGCGGTACTGAGGGAGCGCCGCACTGTCAGAGGGTCAGTACTGAGGGAGCGCCGCACTGTCGGAGGGGCGGTACTGAGGGAGCCCCGCACTGTCGGAGGGTCAGTACTGAGGGAGCGCCGCACCGTCGGAGGGGCAGTACTGAAGGAGTGCCGCACAGTCGGAGGGGCAGTACTGAGGGAGTGCCGCACAGTCGGAGGGGCAGTACTGAGGGAGCCCCGCACTGTCGGAGGGGCGGTACTGAGGGAGCGCCGCACTGTCGGAGGGGCGGTGCTGAGGGAGCGCCGCACTGTCGGAGGGGCGGTACTGAGGGAGCCCCGCACAGTCGGAGGGGCGGTACTGAGGGAGCGCCGCAGAGTCGGAGGGGCGGTACTGAGGGAGCCCCGCACTGTCGGAGGGGCGGTACTGAGGGAGCGCCGCACAGTCGGAGGGGCGGTACTGAGGGAGCCCTGCACTGTCGGAGGGGCGGTACTGAGGGAGCCCTGCACTGTCGGAGGGGCGGTACTGAGGGAGCCCCGCACAATCGGAGGGGCGGTACTGAGGGAGCCCCGCACAGTCGGAGGAGCGGTACTGAGGGAGCCCCGCACAGTCGGAGGGGCAGTGCTGAGGGAGCCCCGCACTGTCGGAGAAGCGGTACTGAGGGAGCCCTGCACAGTCGGAGGGGCAGTACTGAGGGAGTGCCGCACTGTCGGAGGAGCGGTACTGAGGGAGCCCCGCACAGTCGGAGGGGCAGTACTGAGGGAGCCCCGCACAGTTGGAGGGGCAGTGCTGAGGGAGTGCCGCACTGTCGGAGGAGCGGTACTGAGGGAGCACCGCACTGTCGGAGGGGCAGTGCTGAGGGAGCCCCGCACAGTCGGAGGGGCAGTGCTGAGGGAGCCCCGCACAGTCGGAGGAGCGGTACTGAGGGAGCACCGCACTGTCGGAGGGGCAGTGCTGAGGGAGCCCCGCACAGTCGGAGGAGCGGTACTGAGGGAGCCCCGCACAGTCGGAGGGGCAGTACTGAGGGAGCGCCGCACTGTCGGAGGGGCAGTGCTGAGGGAGTGCCGCACTGTCGGAGGGGCAGTACTGAGGGAGCCCCGCACAGTCGGAGGGGCAGTACTGAGGGAGCGCCGCACTGTCGGAGGGGCAGTGCTGAGGGAGTGCCGCACTGTCGGAGGGGCGGTACTGAGGGAGCCTCTAACCAATTGATCACTAGGCAGCCTGTTCAAGTCCTAAGACACCCCGCGGGCACTGCCAGTGTGGACGGACTGGTTGTTATTAAGGCCGTCAGCCTTGACTGTAACACTGTGCTTTCCACTCCCCGTTCACAGGACGACTGTGAGAACGTGATCACGGTGATAGAGCGGGTGAACAGCAGCACGGTCATGGTCTGCGGGACCCACGCTGGAAGCCCCACCTGCTGGTTTCTGGTAAAAAAAAAAGCTTTTGTCAAACTTTGTCGCGTTAAAACGAACCGGTTCGATCAGTAGTGAGGCTCGGCCCCGGTTTACCGTGCAGAGTCACTGTCTGTCTGTGACTGCCCACAAAGCAAATCTACTGTTTCTGGGAACATTCCCGGATGAGGGACTGTGTCCCCGGAAGTCTGCGCGATTCTTGAATCTCGTCCCCGAATAGACTAGAGCCATAATCGCTGGAATATATACATTTCTTCGTCTTCTTAGACAGTCCCTCGAATCGAGGATGACTTGCAGGACTATTGTATGAGGAGGGATTGGGTCGACTGGGCCTGTATTCACCGGAGTTTAGAAGAATGAGAGGGGATCTCATTGAAAGGTATAAAATTCTGACGGGGTTGGACAGACTGGATGTGGGGAGGATGTTTCCCGGGGCTGGGAAGTCTAGAACAAGGGGTCACAGTCTCAGGATACGGGGCAGGGAATTTAGGACTGAGATGAGGAGAAATGTTTTCACTCCGAGGGTGGTGAACCTGTGGAATTCTCTACCACAGAAGGCTGTGGAGGCCAAGTCACTGAATATATTTAAGAGGGAGATAGATAGATTTCGAGACACAAAAGGCATCCAGGGGTATTGAGAGAAAGCAGGAATATGGTGTTGGGATAGAGGATCAGCTATGATCATATTGAATGGCGGTGCAGACTTGAAGGGCCGAATGGCCTACTACTGCACCTATTTTCTATGTTTCTATGCTTCCATGCCAAAAAGGGATGTGTTCAATGAGTTCACAGGTGTTTCAATGAAGGACCTAATATTCCGGGTCCCGAACTACATCCTGAAGGGTGGAAGGTGCCTGTGCTTGGATTTTTTTAACGTGGGTGTGGCCGTTGTACATCAGCCACCACAGGGGCTTGACAGAGCTAGGGCTTGGTCCACTGGCAAGGATTACCCAAGACAACTGGAGACCTGCTCTGCTGCACGGACCTAGTGCGCACACATATCGCAGTGTGGGCTGGGCCCGTGCTGCCCCTGGGCCCTCGCCTCTGCTGGGCCCCGAGCTCACGCCTCCCCTGGGCCACGATCACATCGCTCTGCAATCTCTCGCCGCTCCTGCTGTACCTGCCCACGCTCCCATCACCGACCTTTGCAGCCATCGCCCTCCTGCCCCAGGCTCGCTGCTCCCTGGAGTGCTATGTTCCTTTTTGCTGCCATCTTGCCTGCTCACTTAATATGTCTGTATACCTTCGCAGCTTCTATACCTCCTCCTCACAGCTTACTTTCCCACCTAGCTTTGTATCGTCAGCAAACTTGGATACATTACACTCGGCCCCTTCATGGCAATACATATCACATAGCGTTAGTCATAATCACAGTTTCAGGTCAGTGGACTGAAGTGTTAGGGGCTGAAATCCGGCGTCTTAGTGCCAACCGTTAGCGGCCCAGAACGGGCGCTAAGCCCCTCCCACCCGAGCGCCGCGTTGTCAGCGCCTTCCGCGAACTCCAGCGCCGGTTTAGTGTCGGCACTGTCCGTCTGAGCTAAGCTCGCGAGCCCCACCGACCCGGTGACGTCAGTGAATGTGCAATGCACCCTGTCAGCGCTATGATTGCAAGCCCCGCCCCACCCAGTGATGTCACCGAGTGTGCAGCGCCCCGTCAGCGCTACGATCGCAAGCCCCGCCCCACCCAGTGATGTCAGCGCTACGATCGCAAGCCCCGCCCACCCAGTGATGTCACCGAGTGTGCAACGCCCTGTCAGCGCTACGATCGCAAGCCCCGCCCCACCCAGTGATGTCAGCGCTACGATCACAAGCCCCGCCCACCTAGTGATGTCACCGAGTGTGCAACACCCTGTCAGCGCTACAATCGCAAGCCCCGCCCCACCCAGTGATGTCACCGAGTGTGCAACGCCCCGTCAGCGCTATGATCGCAAGCCCCACCCCACCCAGTGATGTCACCGAGTGTGCAGCGCCCCGTCAGCGCTACGATCGCAAGCCCCACCCCACCCAGTGATGTCACCGAGTGTGCAGCGCCCCGTCAGCGCTACGATCGCAAGCCCCGCCCCACCCAGTGATGTCAGTGCTACGATCACAAGCCCCGCCCACCCAGTGATGTCACCGAGTGTGCAACACCCTGTCAGCGCTACGATCGCAAGCCCCGCCCCACCCAGTGATGTCACCGAGTGTGCAACGCCCTGTCAGCGCTACGATTGCAAGCCCCGCCCCACCCAGTGATGTCAGCGCTACGATCACAAGCCCCGCCCACCTAGTGATGTCACCGAGTGTGCAACACCCTGTCAGCGCTACGATCGCAAGCCCCGCCCCACCCAGTGATGTCACCGAGTGTGCAACGCCCTGTCAGCGCTACGATCGCAAGCCCCGCCCACCCGGTGACCGTGAACTTGACTCCTTTGGCCTGCCGTAGCACACGCCGCCACTTCTGACGGGGGAAGCAGTCGGTACGTTGGTGATCCCGGGGCGGTGTCGTCTGGAGAGCAAGACGTGTGGTGACAGGTCATTTTTTTCCTATTTATTTGTGGAGGCAAATATTTGGGGAAGTGGGAGGTGTGGGCCACTGAAATATTTTTACCAAGAATTTTTTTTTCCTTCTTCAGGCGCTGGGATGCCGGCATCCAGTCGGCCAAATATTGACTAGGCCCCATGCCCTATCGCTCAGTTAGCGCCCGAAGAGGAGTGTGGATCGCTTCTCTTCGTGCTCCACTCTCCTCTTAGGGTCATACGACTGAATATCGCACTTTGAGGCGATAGTGCCTGGCGCTAAAGTTAGCAACCAGCCAGTGCAACAATCTCAATGCAGGAGGCACCAAATTTTGGCCCTTATTGTATTACAGGCAACTCTCGATTACCTGGGTCCCTCGGGGATTGGGCTATGCCGGGTAAACGATTTCTCCGTTAGAGCGTTTGACATTATAAAGTTAAAACCCGATGCCTTCTCGGCCAAAATTTTAAATCCCGTTACAATGGTTTCCCGTTGGATCCATGTGCGGATAATCGGGAGTTTGCCTGTATTTCTGAATACACTTCAAAAGTGTGCCGTCACATCTGCAGCAAGGCTATGCAGGTTTGATTTGCATTTGTAGTGTGTATGTGCTAAGAAATCTTGCCTGCCAATGCTGCACACTTTCCGCCCCGGTAACTGTGCTGCGCTCCCACCCTATGTGTCCGCGAATTCGGTTTGGGAATTGCGGCCATCCTTCTTTCACCTCCCTCTTTTTCAGCGGAATAACGGGACTCAGCTGGTGATGGACAAAGAGGGGCACGGGTTTGTGATAGACGGGAAAGAGATCTCGCCCCCATCACCGGCTCAACGTCCAGTCACCATCGCAGTAGGTCAGTATCTGAGCTCAAGAAGGTTTCAAGGCCTTTTTTGGCGGGTGTCGGTGCAGAGCAAGACAGAGCACTCAGCTCTCCCGTTCAATCTCGGGGCGGTGCTGAGTCAGCTGAGCTTAGCCAGGGTAGGGGTAGGTGCCCTGGCTCAGTGGGAATCATATTCACCTCTGGGTCAGAGGGTTGTGGATTCGAGTCCCAATCCAGAGACACGAACACAAATTCCAGACTGGCACTCCCAGTGCCAGTACTGAGGGAGCGCTGCACTGTCGGAGGGCCAGTACTGAGGGAGTGCCGCACTGTCGGAGGGGCAGTACTGAGGGAGCGCCACACTGTCGGAGGGGCAGTACTGACGGAGCGCCACACTGTCGGAGGGCCAGTACTGACGGAGCGCCACACTGTCGGAGGGCCAGTACTGAGGGAGCGCCACACTGTCGGAGGGCCAGTACTGAGGGAGCGCCACACTGTCGGAGGGCCAGTACTGAGGGAGCGCCACACTGTCGGAGGGCCAGTACTGAGGGAGCGCCACACTGTCGGAGGGGCGGTACTGAGGGAGGGCCACACTGTCAGAGGGGCAGTACTGAGGGAGGGCCGCACTGTCGGAGGGCCAGTAGTGAGGGAGCGCCGCACTGTCGGAGGGGCGTTGCGATTGTGCACAGTGGGATTGAATGGGAAGGGGTTTGGGTCCATTGGGATTGTGTACAGTAGGAGTGAATGGGAAGGGGTTTGTGTCCATTGGGATTGTGTACAGTGGGAGTGAATGGGAAGGGGTTTGTGTCCATTGGGATTGTGTACAGTGGGAGTGAATGGGAAGGGGTTTGTGTCCATTGGGATTGTGTACAGTGCTAGTGAATGGGAAGGGGTTTGGGTCCATTAGGATTGTGTACAGTGGGAGTGAATGGGAAGGGGTTTGGGTCCATTGGAATTGTGTACAGTGGGAGCAACTGCCCTGACCCCAGGCATGCCAACACAATCGGCTGCCTATTGACCATTACGAATGAATGGAATGACGGGGGGCAGTTGGACCAGAGAATTGTAATTCACTTCTCTCCTCTCTTGCCCGCAGAGGGAAACCTGTACTCAGCAATGACCAGCAGCGGCACCATTCAGCGCAGTTACTGGAAGGGGAAGCACCTGAGGACCGAGGACAAATGGTTCCAGAGTAAGTATCGCTCAGCAGACTCAGACAGTCACCGGTGACACACCGTAGTATTACAGTGAGTGACTGGGCCGCCTGCACTGACCTGCTGCCTTGTTCGCAACATTTTCCCAAAACAGAAGATTGAAAAATGGTTGTGAGGAGTACGATGTCAGCTGTGGCTCAGTGGGTAGCAATCTCGGCTCGGAGTCAGAATTCTGTGGGTTCAAGTCCCACTCCAGGGACTTGAGAACATGCGAGTGAGGACAAGGATGAAGCCATTCGGCCCCTCGAGCCTGCTCCGCCAGTCAATAAGATCACGGCTGATCTTCGACCTCAGCTCCACTTTCCTGCCCGATCCCCATCTCCCTCGATTCCCCTCGAGTCCAAAAATCTATCGATCTCAGCCTTGAATATACTCAACGACTGAGCCTCCACAGCCCTCTGGGGCAGAGAATTCCAAAGATTCACCCCCCTCTGAGTGTAGAAATTCCTCCTCATCTCAGTCCGAAATGGCCGAGCCCTTATCCCGAGACTGTGACCCCTGGTTCTAGACTCCCCAACCCGGGGGAAACATCCTCCCTGCATCTACCCTGTCAATCCCCCTCAGAATCTTATACGTTTCAATGAGATCGCCTCTCATTCTTCTAAACTCCAGAGTAGAGAACTAGGGGGCATATAATCTTAGAATAAGGGGCTGCCCATTTAAAACTGAGATGAGGAGGAATTTCTTCTCTCAGAGGGTTGTAAATCTGTGGAATTCGCTGCCTCAGAGAGCTGTGGAGGCTGGGTCATTGAGTAAGTTTAAGACAGAGATGGACAGTTTCTTAACCGCTAAGGGAATAAGGCGTTAAGAGAAGCGGGCAGGGAAGTGGAGCTGAGTTCATGATCGAATCAGCCATGATCGTATTGAATGGCGGAGCAGGCTCGAGGGGCCGTATGGCCTGCTCCTGCTCCTATTTCTTATGTAGAGGCCAAATCTACTCAATATGAGCGCAAAATCCAGGCTGACGCTCCCAGTGCTCGTACTGAGGGAGCGCTGCACTGTCGCAGATGCTGTCTTTCGGATGAGATGTTAAAACGTGGCCTTCTCTGCTCTTTCAGAACACTGTCTCGTTAACCTGTCTTTTCAAATGCAGCCCAATCTGGTGTGTGTTGCACTTCTCTTTGTCAATATGTAATTGCCCAACATCAATCACCAGCCTCAACTGTGGTTCCAATAAGGTTCTTGTATCGTCCGTGTTAGATCCAACGTTTGTGGGGTCAGCTTGGATTAAACTCAAAGACAGCAGTAAGGATGAGATTTACTTTTTCTTCAGCGAGACCGAGGACAGTGCAGGTTTGGATGGGAAGCCCTACAGGTCCCGCATTGGGCGTGTGTGCAAGGTAAGGCCAACCTTACTGTACTGAGTACTTAGCAATACTGAGGGAGTGCCGCAGTGTCAGAGGGGCGGGACTGAGGGAGCGCCGCAGTGTCGGAGGAGCGGGACTGAGGGAGCGCCGCACTGTCGGAGGGGCGGGACTGAGGGAGTGCCGCACTGTCGGAGGGGCGGGACTGAGGGAGCGCCGCACTGTCGGAGGGGCGGGACTGAGGGAGCGCCGCAGTGTCGGAGGGGCAGTACTGAGGGAGTGCCGCACTGTCGGAGGGGCAGTACTGAGGGAGTGCCGCACTGTCAGAGGGGCGGTACTGAGGGAGCGCCGCACTGTCGGAGGGGCAGTACTGAGGGAGCGCCGCACTGTCGGAGGGGCGGTACTGAGGGAGCGCCGCAGTGTCAGAGGGGCAGTACTGAGGGAGCGCCGCACTGTCGGAGGGGCGGGACTGCGGGAGCGCCGCACTGTCGGAGGGGCGGGACTGAGGGAGCGCCGCACTGTCGGAGGGGCGGGACTGAGGGAGCGCCGCACTGTCGGAGGGGCCGTATGAGGGAGCGCCGCACTGTCAGAGGGGCCGTACTGAGGGAGCGCCGCACTGTCGGAGGGGCGGGACTGAGGGAGCGCCGCAGTGTCGGAGGGGCAGTACTGAGGGAGTGCCGCACTGTCAGAGGGGCGGTACTGAGGGAGCGCCGCACTGTCGGAGGGGCGGGACTGAGGGAGCGCCGCACTGCGCTGTCGGAGGGGCCGTACTGAGGGAGCCCCACATTGTCGGAGGAGCAGTACTGAGGGAGTGCTACACTGTCGGAGGTGCCATCTTTTGGATGAGACTTTAAACCGAGGTCCCAAAGATCCCACGGCCACTATTTGGAAGAAGAGCAGGGGGAGTTCTCCCCGGTGTCCTGGGGCCAATATTTATCCCTCAACCATCATCACTAAAACAGATGATCTGGGTCATTATCACATTGCTGTGTGTGGGAGCTTGCTGTGCACAAATTGGCTGCCGCGTTTCCCACATTACAACAGTGACTACACGCCACAAAAAGTACTTCATTGGCTGTAAAGCACTTTGGGAGATACTGAGATTGTGAAAGGCGCTATCGAAATGCAAATCTTTCCTCTTTATGTGTAGCAGAAGAGATGACCACTCTGGGCCTTGAAAGACAATTCCTTTCGAAGGTTCCGTCCCACCCATCTCCTGAACCGATTGGCCACAACTGGAAAGCAGCGAACCCTATTTACTTTCTGTTGCGTTTTCCCAGGTTGATGAGGGAGCATCAAAGACTGCCCAAGAGTCATGGACAACCTTCCTGAAGGCTCGATTAATCTGCGGCTTCCCAACTGAATTGAGACTTTTCAACAAGATCGAAGATGCCTTTGTCCTCCTGGTAGAAGATGACCCGAGGGGCAGTATCGTGTACGGGATCTTCTCCAGCTTGTGGTGAGCGCAACCCTCTGGGGGAAGGCAGGAGTTTGTCGGGTTTCGGGATGGTAGACCCCAGTCCATGTTTTGTGATTAACCATCCATTCCGCTCGCCTTGGTCAAGTCCAGTCCATCCTTGTGACCCATGCTGTCTCCCATCTTTCTCTTTATTCATTCACGGGATGTGGCAAGGCTGGCATTTATTGCCCCTCGAGAAGGTGGTGGTGAGCCGCCTTCTTGAACCGCTGCAGTCCGTGTGGTGAAGGTGCTCCCACAGTGCTGTTAGGGAGGGAGTTCCAGGATTGTGACCCAGCGACGATGAAGGAACGGCCGATATATTTCCCAGTCGGGATGGTGTGTGACTGGGAGGGGAACGTGGAGGTGGTGATGTTCCCATGCGCCTGCTGCCCTTGTCGTTCTAGGTGGTAGAGGTGGCGGGTTTTGGAGGTGCTGCCGAAAGATACCAGTGCAGCTGCAAAATAAGCCGTTGTGTGCACAGTGAGATCGCACAAACACCAATGGTGCAAATGGACATTTAGCCAACTTAGCTGACTAGCTGATACTCTTTCCTGCAGGAACTCCACTGCAATCTGTGCCTATTCACAAGTGGACATCGACCGGGCATTTAAAACCTCCAGACTGAAGGGTTACACCGGCAACCTGGCGGGGAACCAGAGACCAGGAACGGTAAGGCAGTGTTTTGTCTCGAGTTTGTCCCCGCTCTCCCCGGGGCTCAGCTGGGGAATTGACAACTGAGCTGGACTGATCTCGGGTTCAACCTCCAGTCTGTGCTGGGCAAGGGGATCGTTGCTGGGGTGGTGGTCGGTATCTCCGGGGGTGGGGGCGGTGAACATCGGAATAGGAGGAGGCCCATTCAGCCCCTCGAGGCTGTTACACAGGAACAGGAGGAGGCCCATTCAGCCCCTCGAGCCTGTTACACAGCAACAGGAGGAGGCCCATTCAGCCCCTCGAGGCTGTTACACAGGAACAGGAGGAGGCCCATTCAGCCCCTCGAGCCTGTTACACAGGAACAGGAGGAGGCCCATTCAGCCCCTCGAGCCTGTTACACAGGAACAGGAGGAGGCCCATTCAGCCCCTCGAGGCTGTTACACAGGAACAGGAGGTGGCCCATTCAGCCCCTCGAGCCTGTTACACAGGAACAGGAGGAGGCCCATTCAGCCCCTCGAGCCTGTTACACAGGAACAGGAGGAGGCCCATTCAGCCCCTCGAAACTGTTACACAGGAACAGGAGGAGGCTATTCAGCCCCTCGAGCCTGGTACACAGGAACAGGAGGCCCATTCAGCCCCTTGAGCCTGTTCCGCCATTCAATGAGATCACAGGGGTAGTCAATACTGAGGAGGACTGCAACAAATGACAGGACATTAATAAATTTGCAGAATGGGCATATAATTGGCAAATTAAGTTCAACACAGATATATGTGAGGTGTTATACTTTGGGAGGAAGAATAGGGAGGTCACTAATTACTGGGAGGGTGTGAGTCTATGTGGGGTAGCGGAACAAAGGGATCTCGGATACAAATACACAAATCACTAAAAGTTGCGACACTGGTTAGCAAGGCCGTAAAAAAGCAAACCAGGAACTAGGGTTTATTTCTAGAGGGATAGGATTGAAAAGTAGGGAAGTTATGCTGAACCTGTATTGAACCTTGGTTGGACCACACTTGGAGCACTGCATACAGTTCTAGTCGCCATATTATAAAAAGGATATAGAGGCACTGGAGAGGGTGCAGAGAAGATTTATTTACGAGGATGATACCAGAAATGCGAGGGTATATATATCAGGAAAGGATGAACAGGCTGGGTCTCTTTTCTTGAAAAGAGGAGGCTGAGAGGTGACCTAATATAGAGGTTTTAAAATGATGAAAGGTTTTGATAGAGTGGATACAGAGAGAATGTTTCCACTTGTGGGGAAGAGCATAACTAGAGGCCATCAATATAAGATAGTCACCCAGAAATCCAATGGGGAATTCAGGAAAAACTTCTTTACCCAGAGAGTGGTGAGAATGTGGAACTCGCTGCCACAGGGAGGGGTTGAGGCGAATAGTATCGATGCGTTTAAGGGGAGGCTGAATAAACACATGAGGGAGAAGGGAATAGAGAGTTATGCTGATAGAGTTAGATGGGGAAAGACGGGAGGAGGCTCGAGTGGAGCATAAACGCCGGCATGGACTGGTTGGGCCGAACGGCCGGTTTCTGTGCCGTATATCCAATGGCTGATCTGCGACCTAGCTCCATATACCTGCCTTTGCCCCATATGCCTTAATGCCTTTAGTTAACAGAAAGCTATCAATCTCAGATTTAAAATTGATTGACCCAGCATCGATTGCCGTTTGCGGGAGAGCGTTCCAAACCTCTACCGCCCGGTGTGTGTAGAAATGTTTCCTAACTTCACTTCTGAAAGGTCTGGCTCTAATGTTTACACTCTGCCCCCTGGTCCGAGACTCCCCAACCAGCGGGAATAGTCTCTCTATCTGTACCCCTTAATATCCTGAAAACCTCAATCAAATCACTCCGTAACCGTCTAAATTCCAGGGAATACAACCCAAGTTTGTGCAATTTCCCCTTGTAATTTAATCCTGGGGGAGGGAGAGAGGGAACCAGTTGGGGTTCCTGCTTCTCATGAGTAACCAGTGGTCCTTGCTGGAAATGAGGGGTTGGTATGTTAGCCTAGTGGTTTATGGTAGTGCACTAATCAACCCAAAGGCCATCGCTTCCATAGAAACATAGAAAATAGGTGCAGTAGGCCATTCGGCCCTTCGAGCCTGCACCACCATTCAATATGATCATGGCTGATCATTCCCTCCATACCCCTTGATCCCTTTAGCCGCAAGGGCCATATCGAACTCCCTTTTGAATATATCCAACGAATTGGCCTCAACAACTTTCTGCGGTAGAGAATTCCACAGGTTCACAATTCTCTGAGTGAAGAAGTTTCTCCTCATCTCGGTCCTAAATGGCTTACCCCTGATCCTTAGACTGTGACCCCTGGTTCTGGAACTCCCCAGCAACGGGAACATTCTTCCTGCATCTAACCTGTCCAATCCCATCAGAATTTTATATGCTTCTATGAGATCCCCTTTCATCCTTCTAAATTCCAGTGAGTATAAGCTCTAGTCAATCCAGTCTTTCTTCATATGTCAGTCCTGCCATCCCGGGAATCAGTCTGGTGAACCTTCGCTGCACTCCCTCAATAGCAAGAACGTCCTTCCTCAGATTAGGAGACCAAAACTGAACACAATATTCCAGGTGAGGCCTCACCAAGGCCCTGTACAACTGCAGTAAGACCTCCCTGCTCCTATACTCAAATCCCCTCGCTATGAAGGCCAACATACCATTTGCCATCTTCAGCGCCTGCTGTACCTGCATGCCAACTTTCAATGACTGATGTACCATGACACCCAGGTCTCGTTGCACCTCCCCTTTTCCTAATCTGTTACCATTCAGATAATAATCTGCCTTCTTGTTTTTGCCACCAAAGTGGATAACCTCACATTTATCCACATTATACTGCATCTGCCCATTGGCACAATCTCACTATGGCAAGTAGTAACAGTTCAGATCAATAGTAGAGACCCATTCAAGGGGTATTTTCACCCACACGGGCCACCTATGTAAATAATTGATCCCCGGGAGTTGTGATCGAAATCGGAAAACGGGGAACAGGGATGCTCACGGCCTCGTACGTGTCATAAATGCTACTGATTGTCTTCCATTCCCACAGTGTACTACCGGCAACGTGCCGAAAAATGTGCTGTCGGCAATCAGGAACCACCCAGAGATTGAGGACCCCATCTACCCCATCAAGAGGCACCCTCTCTATGTCATGAAACACAGTAGCTACACAAGGATCACTGCCGACAGAGTCAAGGGTGCCAGCCAGAACTTCTACCAGGTCTTGTTCCTGGGCACAGGTTCGTTACGTGCTCTGTGGGTGGGGTATGTAACAGGGAGGTGGGGTATCGGCTCTATGGATGGGGTTTGTAACAGGGAGGTGGGGTATTGGCTCTGTGGGTGGGGTTTGTAACAGGGAGGTGGGGTATTGGCTCTGTGGGTGGGGTTTGTAACAGGGAGGTGGGGTATTGGCTCTGGGTGGGGTATGTAACAGGGAGGTGGGGTATCGGCTCTATGGGTGGGGTATGTAACAGGGAGGTGGGGTATTGGCTCTGGGTGAGATATGTAACAGGGAGGTGGGGTATTGGCTCTGAGTGGGGTATGTAACAGGGAGGTGGGGTATTGGCTCTGTGGGTGGGGTTTGTAACAGGGAGGTGGGGTATTGGCTCTGGGTGGGGTATGTAACAGGGAGGTGGGGTATTGGCTCTGGGTGGGGTATGTAACAGGGAGGTGGGGTATTGGCTCTGGATGGGGTATGTAACAGGGAGGTGGGGTATTGGCTCTATGGGTGAGATATGTAACAGGGAGGTGGGGTATT
Organism: Pristiophorus japonicus; assembly: GCF_044704955.1. Taxonomy (NCBI): domain Eukaryota; kingdom Metazoa; phylum Chordata; class Chondrichthyes; family Pristiophoridae; genus Pristiophorus; species Pristiophorus japonicus. The sequence continues at coordinate 2,075,743 of NC_092006.1, forward strand.
GGCTCTGGGTGAGGTATGTAACAGGGAGGTGGGGTATTGGCTCTGAGTGGGGTATGTAACAGGGAGGTGGGGTATTAGCTCTGTGGGTGAGATATGTAACAGGGAGGTGGGGTATTGGCTCTGAGTGGGGTAAGTAACAGGGAGGTAGGGTATTGGCTCTGTGTGTGGGGTATGTAACAGGGAGGTGGGGTATCGGCTCTGGGTGTGGGGTATGTAACAGGGAGGTGGGGTATTGGTTCTGTGGGTGGGGTATGTAACAGGGAGATGGGGTATCGGCTCTGGGTGGGGTATGTAATAGGGAGGTGGGGTATTGGCTCTGGGTGGGGTATGTAACAGGGAGGTGGGGTATTGGCTCTGAGTGGGGTATGTAACAGGGAGGTGGGGTATTGGCTCTGTGGGTGGGGTTTGTAACAGGGAGGTGGGGTATTGGCTCTGGGTGGGGTATGTAACAGGGAGGTGGAGTATTGGCTCTGGGTGGGGTATGTAACAGGGAGATGGGGTATTGGCTCTATGGGTGAGATATGTAACAGGGAGGTGGGGTATTAGCTCTGTGGGTGAGATATGTAACAGGGAGGTGGGGTATTGGCTCTGAGTGGGGTAAGTAACAGGGAGGTAGGGTATTGGCTCTGTGTGTGGGGTATGTAACAGGGAGGTGGGGTATCGGCTCTGGGTGTGGGGTATGTAACAGGGAGGTGGGGTATTGGTTCTGTGGGTGGGGTATGTAACAGGGAGATGGGGTATCGGCTCTGGGTGGGGTATGTAATAGGGAGGTGGGGTATTGGCTCTGGGTGGGGTATGTAACAGGGAGGTGGGGTATTGGCTCGGTGGGTGGGGTATGTAAAAGGGAGGTGGGGTATCGGCTCTGGGTGGGGTATGTAACAGGGAGGTGGGGTATTGGTTCTGTGGGTGGGGTATGTAACAAGGAGGTGGGGTATTGGTTCTGTGGGTGGGGTATGTAACAAGGAGGTGGGGTATCGGCTCTGTGGGTGAGATATGTAACCGGGAGGTGGGGTATTGGCTCTGGGTGTAGGGTATGTAACAGGGAGGTGGGGTATCGGCTCTGGGTGTGGGGTATGTAACAGGGAGGTGGGGTATCGGCTCTAGGTGTGGGGTATGTAACAGGGAGGTGGGGTATCGGCTCTAGGTGTGGGGTATGTAACAGGGAGGTGGGGTATTGGCTCTGGGTGAGATATGTAACCGGGAGGTCGGGTATTGGCTCTGGGTGGGGTATGTAACCGGGAGGTGGGCTATATGTTTTGCGGGTGTGTATGTTCTCAAGTGTTACTTCTTCTTGAAGGAAATGGGAAGATCCATAAAGTTCTGCACAGTAATGGCAAATCCTTCATCATTGCCGAGCTCAGCCCCTTTAAGGCCGAAGCTCCCATCTCGGTCATGACTCTGGACTCAAGCAAGGTAATATTCGGATAAGGGCGTCGCGGCCCCGGGGCTTCGGTGGGCGAGGTGGGACTGAGCCCCACACACGGGCCCGAGTTAGGGGGTGTTGAGTTAAGCCTCCTCGGCCGGGGAGGCCACAGGGGGAAGCTGCAACTGGCCTCGGGGTATCTGGGCTGGGGAAAGGACTCCTGCTGTTGGTTGCTATCCAGCGACTCCTTCAGGACAGTGAATGAGTGCATGGCAGGATCAGAAGAATTAGGAGCAGGAGTCGGCCATTCGGCCCCTCGAGCCTGCTCCGCCATTCAATGAGATCATGGCTGATCTTCTACCTCAACTCCACTTTCCCGCCCGATCCCCATATCCCTCGATTCCCTTAATAACCAACAATCTATCGATCTCAGCCTTGAATACACTCAACGACTAAGCCTCCACAGCCCTCTGGGGCAGAGAATTCCAAAGATTTACCACCCTCTGAGTGAAGAAATTCCTCCTCATCTCAGTCCTCAATGGCCGACCCCTTATCCTGAGACTGTGTGACCCCTGGTTCTAGACTCCCCAGCCCGGGGGAAACACCCTCCCTGCATCTACCCTGTCAATCCCTGTAAGAATGTTGTATGTTTCAATGAGATCACCTCTCATTCTTCTAAACTCCAGAGAATATCGGCCCAGTCTGCTCAATCTCTCCTCATAGGACAATCCCCCCCATCCCAGGAATCAGTCTGGTGAACCTTTGTTGCACTCCCTTTGTGGCAAGTATATCCTTCCTTAGGTAAGGAGACTCAAACTGTGCACAATACTCCAGGTGTGGTCTCACCAGGGCCCGATATAATCGCAGTAAGGCGTCTTTACTCTTATACTCAAATCTTCTTGTAATAAAGGCCAACAGGCCATTTGCTTTCTTAATTGCTTGCTGTACCTGCATGTTAACTTTCAGTGGTTCGTGTACAAGGACACCCAGGTCCCTCTGAACACCGACATTTCACAATCTCTCACCGTTTAAGATGTGATTGATCTCGAGGCTCAGCAGTGATGCCTCTCATGGCCAAACACCCTGCTGCCTCGCAGTCTAAATTCACTTGGGTGACCTACTGTAGGGGAGTCGCTGGAGTATATGGCCAGTGCAAGGAGGGATAGGGATAGGGAAATTGGAAAACAATCTCTTGTATTATTAAAATCAACATGTGTGTGTGTGTGTGTACCGCGCACACACTCCCTGTTGTCACAATTTGGGTCCTTTTCCGTCGACATTTAACACTGAAGTTCCCACCCTCCTGAGATTTCTGCTCTCCTCTAATCCTGGCCTCCTGCCCATCCCCCGATTTCCATCGCTCCACCATCGGTGGCCGTGCCTTTAGCTGCCTGGGCCCCAAGCTCCGGAACTCCCTCCCTAAACCTCTCCACCTCTTTCTCCTCCTTTAAGACGCTCCTTAAAACCGACCTCGCTCTTGGTCACCTGTCCGTAATATCTCCCCGTGTGGCTCGGTGTCAAATTATGTTTGATAACGCGCCTTGGGACGTGTTACTACGTTAAAGAGACTGTATAAAAGCGAGTTATGATGTATCCGGTTAGAATGGAAAATTTGCATGTAAACAGTCGATGGTAACAATGTAGTTGCAGGATCTGAACACTAGAGGCACTATAGAGAGAGCTTTTGAAGTCTCTCTGCTGGGCAGGCCCTCCTTCCTGTACTTCACCCTCCTAGTTTGTCATGGATGAGCCTAAATAGAGCATGTCGGAAAGCTAGTTAGCCACCGGGGTATTGGAGCTTAACCCTATCCTGCCCTCACCTGGGACATTTCACGGTGTTAAAGGCGCTATATAAACGCAGGTTGTTGTTGCTGGTGCTGGCGACCTGGTACGCGGGACGCCAAGTGCTGACTCTGGACGGACCGATTCATTTCAGGGCCACCTGTTTGTGGGAACCTCGCGGGAGACCGTCCGACTACCACTGGCAGACTGCGAGGCCTACGGGAGCAGCTGTAAGCAGTGTGTTGCTGCCCGAGACCCCTACTGCGGATGGGACAGGGCCAGTGGGAAGTGCGTGGCCATCCCCTGGGACCTGAATGTCAGCAACAGGTAGGCCTCAATCAGCAGGCCCCGTTTGCAACGCGTTTTTGGCCAACCTCACCCGACTGCTTCCACTGCCCCCCTCGCCGTCTCACGTTCAGCTGTCTCGGTTACTGTCTCGGTTATTTTTTCTATTGCTCCAACTGTTGAACATCCCTCATTATAATCGCTTAACCATCGCTGGCCTTAAGCTCCGGAATTCCCTCCCGAAACCTCTCGACCTCTCTCTCCTCCTTAAAACCACCTCTTTAAACAAGCCTTTGGCCACGTGCCTTTCTTCTTTTGTGGTTCGGTGTCAAATTTATCTGTTTGTCTGTAGCACTGCTGTGAAGCGCCTTGGGACGTTTTATTATGTTAAAGGCACTATATAAATAAGTTTTTATTATTATCGAAAAGAACCATCTTTCGTCCTGTTGCCTCATGATTGGACAAATCCCAGATCACAAATCTTTTAGCACTGGCAGTTAGAGAGCTATGTGCAGATTAACGGCATCAAGAACTTCACCTTTACTTCTGTCCGCAAAGCTCCATGAAGCCAACAAGAAGTCCATGGAGGTTAACGCTCGGACACTCCGGTTATACCGGCCCTGGGAGTGTTTGATGGGACAGTGTAGAGGGAGCTTTACACTCTGTATCTAAGCCCGTGCTGTACCTGCCCTGGGAGTGTTTGATGGGACAGTGTAGAGGGAGCTTTACTCTGTATCTAACCCCCTGTACCTGCCCTGGGAGTGTTTGATGGGACAGTGTAGAGGGAGCTTTACTCTGTATCTAACCCCCTGTACCTGCCCTGGGAGTGTTTGATGGGACAGTATAGAGGGAGCTTTACACTCTGTATCTAAGCCCGTGCTGTACCTGCCCTGGGAGTGTTTGATGGGACAGTGTAGAGGGAGCTTTACTCTGTATCTAACCCCCTGTACCTGCCCTGGGAGTGTTTGATGGGACAGTGTAGAGGGAGCTTTACTCTGTATCTAACCCCGTGCTGTACCTGCCCTGGGAGTGTTTGATGGGACAGTGTAGAGGGAGCTTTACTCTGTATCTAACCCCATGCTGTACCTGCCCTGGGAGTGTTTGATGGGACAGTGTAGAGGGAGCTTTACTCTGTATCTAACCCCATGCTGTACCTGCCCTGGGAGTGTTTGATGGGACGGTGTAAAATATAAGAAATAGGAGCAGGAGTCGGCCATACGGCCCCTCGAGCCTGCTCCGCCATTTAATACGATCATGGCTGATCTAATCATGGACTCAGCTCCACTTCCCCGCCCGCTCCCCATAACCCATTATCGGTTAAGAAACTGTCTATTTCTGTCTTAAATTTATTCAATGACCCAGCTTCCACAGCTCTCTGAGGCAGCGAATTCCACAGATTTACAACCCTCAGAGAAGAAATTCCTCCTGACCTCAGTTTTAAATGGGCGGCCCCTTATTCTAAGATCATGCTCTCGAGTTCTAGTCTCCCCCATCAGTGGAAACATCCTCTCTGCATCCACCTTGTCAAGCCCCCTTATAATCTTATACGCTTCGATAAGATCACCTCTCATTCTTCTGAATTCCAATGAGTAGAGGCCCAACCTACTCAACCTTTCCTCATAAGTCAACCCCCTCATCCCCGAAATCAACCTTCTCTGAATTGCCTTCAAAGCAATTATATCCTTTCGTAAATATGGAAACCAAAACTGCACGCAGTATTCCAGGTGTGGCCTCACCAATACCCTGTATAACTGTAGCAAGACTTCCCTGCTTTTATACTCCATCCCCTTTGCAATAAAGGCCAAGATTCCATTGGCCTTCCTGATCACTTGCTGTACCTGCATAATGTCCTTTTGTGTTTCATGCACAAGTACCCCCAGGTCCCGCTGTACTGCAGCACTTTACTCTGTATCTAACCCCGTGTTATCCCTGCCCTGGGAGTTATTCGGGGTGGGGGAGAGGGGAGCACACCTCAATGAGTACAGAACTTAACCCCACCTGAAAAAAACAAGACAAACTTCAATAATATGCCAAATGTTCTGATTTAATTTGTTATCAGCGATGGCTGGTTACTCAATGTGCTGTGAAGATATCATCATCAGAGGCAGTCCCTCTGAATCGAAGAAGACTTGCTTCCACTCTAACAATGAGTCCTTAGGTGGCTGAACAGTCCAATACGAGAGCCACAGTCCCTGTCACAGGTGGGACAGACAGTGGTTGAGGGAAGGGGAGGGTGGGACTGGTTTGCCGCACGCTCCTTCCGCTGCCTGCGCTTGGTTTCTGCATGCTCTCGGCGACGAGACTCCAATGGCTCAGCGCCCTCCCGGATGCACTTCCTCCACTTAGGGCGGACTGGTCTTTGGCCAGGGACTCCCAGGTGTCGGTGGGGATGTTGCACTTTATCAGGGAGGCTTCGAGGGTGTCCTTGTAATGTTTCCTCTGCCCATTTTGGCTCGTTTGCCGTGAAGGAGTTCCGAGTAGAGCGCTTACTTTGGGAGTCTCGTGTCTGGGGCATGCGGACAATGTGGCCCGCCCAGCGGAGCTGATCGAGTGTGGTCAGTGCTTCGATGCTGGGGATGTTGGTCTGGTTGTATTGCAGGACTGAACAGGCTACAGGTCATTCACTGTGTGTTTTGTTCCCATTGCAGTACGATCGTCCAGAACGTTGAGCAGCTCAATGTCTCCATCTGTGACGGCTCCTCAGGTAACACCCGCCTCAGCTTTCGACCCTGGCCCAGGAAACACGGCTTACATCAGCCCCGTGCCAACCGCTGGTGGTCTTTCCTTTTCCCAACTCGCTGTCTCTCCTGTTGGTGCCGACATTGGCTGCCATACAGTGCCACCCTCACCCGCCTGGCCATTTCTCAGGTGTGGGCGTTGGCGATGAGTGTCCACGGGCTATTCAGCTGTGAGGGGCATTACAACCAAGCACCAGCTGTCTTTACAGACCTGCCCTTTCCAGTCAGACAGCGATCTGCAGAGGGGCCCCGGCTGATTTATGTCATTCCCTAACCCATGGGGTCACAGGGCTCATTGCACAGAATCATAGCTTTACTCTGTATCTAACCCCGTGCTGTACCTGCCCTGGGAGTGTTTGATGGGACAGTGTAGAGGGAGCTTTACTCTGTATCTAACCCCGTGCTGTACCTGCCCTGGGAGTGTTTGATGGGACAGTGTAGAGGGAGCTTTACTCTGTATCTAACCCCGTGCTGTACCTGCCCTGGGAGTGTTTGATGGGACAGTGTAGAGGGAGCTTTACTCTGTATCTAACCCCGTGCTGTACCTGCCCTGGGAGTGTTTGATGGGACAGTGTAGAGGGAACTTTACTCTGTATCTAACCCTGTGCTGTACCTGCCCTGGGAGTGTTTGATGGGGTTAGTGGGTGCAACAATTCTCCTCCCAATAAAGGTGGAATATTCTCGTTCGCATATGCAGGAATGTTTGCCGTGCCTGGGTACTGATAGACGAACTGGTGGTTGGCGGTGAGGCCGGGGATAGGGAGCCCACTGGAATGTGTCGGAAAGAAGTTCAGTAACTTTCTCTGCTTTTCCCCCGGCCTCAGATGTCGTGGTGTTCAGCGAACGGCCCAAGGAGTTGAGCATTAACTCTGGCGCCTACCTGTACCTGCCGTGCCCAGTGAGGTCCTACCACGCCGTGTACACCTGGAGCTACAACCAGAAGGACCAGTTCGCCTGCACCATCAAGGATGGCTCGTGTCCGCTGATATTCAATGGGGAGGTCCCCATGAGCGAGGGGCTCTTCAAGTGCACCGCCAGCGAAGATGGACTGAAGGAGGAACTGGCCGTCTACAAGGTCACGTTGAACGAGGGGAGTGCGCCAATGCTGGAGCGCACGGCCCTCCTCCTCAGTCTGGCCGCCGTTTGCGCCCTGATGTAAAGTGGTGGGGGGGGGGGGGGGGGGGGGGGGGGAGGGGGCTGAGGCACGCATGGAGTAAGCCAATTTTGTACTGAATGTAAACTCTCGATAGGCCGGAGAACAGAAGCTGGCACCGTGTCCCAAATGCAATATATTCACGACCAAGTCGATCACAGTCGCTCCGACCCCACCCGCCTGCGCCCCTCTCTCGTCCCACCCCGACACCCGTCTACGCTCCCTCCGCACCGATTGGTTACGGCTCCGCGGAGTACGGGCCGCCAGTCGCTCCCGCGCAGTGAAGGATTACTGGGCCACAGGGTCGGTTCGGTCACGGTGTAGCCCGCCTCAGTTTGTCAGTCCGTTGCCGATCCTTCAGTGCTGGGGAAGGGGCCGGTGCCGTGGCGGAATTACTCCGCATGGAGTTAGGGGCATGCTCCGTCCATCGGGCGGCTCCACAGCGCAACAATGCCTCTCACTCGGCACTAAATGGGTCCTTTCACTCAGATACCGCCGGATGTGAAAACACACTGGGCTCATCTACAATTGGGAACATAGGCATACTGGTGCAGAGTGCAGAGAGAGCTTTACTCTGTATCTAACCCCCTGTACCTGCCCTGGGAGTGTTTGATGGGACAGTGTAGAGGGAGCTTTACTCTGTATCTAACCCCCTGTACCTGCCCTGGGAGTGTTTGATGGGACAGTGTAGAGGGAGCTTTACTCTGTACCTAACCCCGTGTTGTACCTGCCCTGGGAGTGTTTGATGGGACAGTGTAGAGGGAGCTTTACTCTGTATCTAACCCCCTGTACCTGCCCTGGGAGTGTTTGATGGGACAGTGTAGAGGGAGCTTTACTCTGTATCTAACCCCGTGCTGTACCTGCCCCGGGAGTGTTTGATGGGACAGTGTAGAGGGAGCTTTACTCTGTATCTAACCCCCTGTACCTGCCCTGGGAGTGTTTGATGGGACAGTGTAGAGGGAGCTTTACTCTGCATCTAACCCCCTGTACCTGCCCTGGGAGTGTGTGATGGGACAGTGTAGAGGGAGCTTTACTCTGTATCTAACCCCCTGTACCTGCCCTGGGAGTGTTTGATGGGACAGTGTAGAGGGAGCTTTACTCTGTATCTAACCCCCTGTACCTGCCCTGGGAGTGTTTGATGGGACAGTGTAGAGGGAGCTTTACTCTGTATCTAACCCGTGCTGTACCTGCCCTGGGAGTGTTTGATGGGACAGTGTAGAGGGAGCTTTACTCTGTATCTAACCCCGTGCTGTACCTGCGCTGGGAGTGTTTGATGGGACAGTGTAGAGCGAGCTTTACTCTGTATCTAACCCCGTGCTGTACCTGCCCTGGGAGTGTTTGATGGGACAGTGTAGAGGGAGCTTTACTCTGTATCTAACCCCGTGCTGTACCTGCGCTGGGAGTGTTTGATGGGACAGTGTAGAGGGAGCTTTACTCTGTATCTAACCCCTGCTGTACCTGCCCTGGGAGTGTTTGATGGGACAGTGTAGAGGGAGTTTTACTCTGTAACTAAGTCATTTCCATTTAAGCAGAATTGGTATTAAGAACAGATGTCCATCAACCTATACTGCCTTTCACAAACTGGGGTGTAGCATCCCTAGAGTTTGACGTCTTCACCATCACGAAATAAGGGAACGGAGTGTAATATTTGCAGACCCTACCCCTCCCAGAAGAGCACCTCCTGATGGCTCAGTTGGTAACTGCACTGTTTGTTAGGGAGTCAGAGCAAGAAAGGCCCGCCTTCGAATCTGCTCCATGCTGCGATAGCTGGGTTACCTCGGGTATGCTACAATTTCCAGGGTCCTGGAAAATAAAACTAGCCAAGGTCTGCCACCCCTGCTCACCGTCCAGTGACGGCAACCATAGCTTGCATTTATATAGCGCCTTTAATGTAGTAAAACGTCCCAAGGTGCTTCACAGGAAGGTAAATCAGACAGAATTTGGCACCGAGCCACGTAAGGAGATATTAGGGACAGGTGACCAAAAGCTGGGTCGGAGAGGTTAGTTTTAAAGGAGGAGAGAGAGGCGGAGAGGTTTAGGGAAGGAGTTCCAGAGCTTGGGGCCCAAGCAGCTAAAGGCACGGCCACCGATGGTGGAGCAATGGAAATCGGGGGATGCTGAAAAGGCTAGAATAGGCGGAGCGCAGAGATCTCCGGAGGGGGATTGTAGGGCTGGAGGAGGTTACAGAGATAGGGAGGGGTGTAGGGGCTAGAGGAGGTTACAGAGATAGGGAGGGGTGTAGGGGCTGGAGGAGGTTACAGAGATTGGGAGGGGTGTAGGGGCTGGAGGAGGTTACAGAGATAGGGAGGGGTGTAGGGGCTGGAGGAGGTTACAGAGATAGGGAGGGGTGTAGGGGCTGGAGGAGGTTAGAGAGAGAGGGGTGTAGGGGCTGGAGGAGATTACAGAGATAGGGAGGGGTGTAGGGGCTGGAGGAGGTTACAGAGATAGGGAGGGGTGTAGGGGCTGGAGGAGGTTACAGAGATAGGGAGGGGTGTAGGGGCTGGAGGAGATTACAGAGATAGGGAGGGGCTTACTCCTGCTGTAACATGTCAGGAAAGAATACGTGATGCCCTCTACACATGGACACCGGGTTCCTTCGGTGAGGCACCAGCCTGGTGCCCGTGAAACTGCCTGGGCACCAATCAGCATCATCAGAAGGGGGGAAAAGACTGGTGGGGAGGCGGCGGGGAAAGTTTTAGAAAGAGGGGAGAGCCTGCCTGTAACGTATTTGCTTCCTGGGTTCTTGGCTTAAGAATTCATAGCAACACATTGCTATTAAGAACTAGTTGGTTTATTAGCAAAAGGTTTAACAATCACACTACACATTACCGGTTCATCCACCAGGCTCACAACCACCTGCCCCATCGAGAAACCCCGAACCCAACTGGCCGGGGTTTTATTGAGTCTTGTGAACATCACGTGACTGGCTAAGCCCCTCCCCAACTCAACAGCTCGACCAACCGGTGAGCTACTCACATGGTGCACACTTTACACTGCCCAGACAGAGACGCGGGCCCATTACACCTGACGAGAGCGATCCCGACATGTACAGGTCCCGGTGATGCTCACCTGAACAGGAAATGTAACGTAACTCCGAAACTAGCACAGACACTTGGCGCTCGCTGATTCCCCATGCCGCACTGTCCCACAGTAACATAACGGTGCAGGGTGCCCTCATTTAGGTATTCAACTTACCTGTGTGATACTTGTGTAATATTATCCAGCACTTTTTCCCTCAGAGCAGGAGCCGGCCATTCGGCCCCTCGAGCCTCCTCCACTATTCAATCAGACACGGCTGATCTTGCACCTCAACTCCACTTTCCCGCCCGATCCCTCGATTCTCCTCGAGTCTGAAAATCTATCGATCTCAGCCTTGAATATATTCAACGACTGAGCCCCCACAGCCCTCTGGGGCAGAGAATTCCAAAGATTCACCACCTTCCGAGTGAAGAAATTCCTCCTCACCTCAGTCCTAAATGGCCGACCCCTTATCCTGAGACTGTGTGACCCCTGGTTCTGGACTCCCCAGCCCGGGGGGAAACACCCTCCCTGCATCTACCCTGTCAATCCCCCTCAGAATCTTGTATGTTTCAATGAGATCACCTGATTCTTCTAAACTCCAGAGAGTATCGGCCCAATCTGCTCAACCTCTCCTCATAGGTCAGCCCTCTCACCCCTTGCTGTTATTGTATTCTCCTCTCTCTAAGAGCTTTGATCTGCTATGCCAATCTCTGCCCGATTGTGGTGCCACTCAGCCGGCACTGCTACCGGCATCCGCCCTGATCTGGCAGCCCCCATTCCCAATGAGGGGGTGCAGCGGCAGTTTACCAGAATGATACCCGGGCTCCAGAGGTTAAACGAGGAAAGGTTACACTTAGGATTAATTTCTCCGGAATTTAGAAGGTGAAGCAGAGATTTGATCGAGGTTTTCAGGATATTAAGGGGAACAGATAGAGAGAAACATTGTCCACTGGTTGGGGAGTCTGGGACCAGGGGGCAGAGTCTAAACATTAGAGCCAGACCTTTCAGGAGTGAAGTTGGGAAACATTTCGACACACACAGGGTGGGAGAGGTTTGGAACTCTCTTCCGCAAACGGCAATCGATGCTGGGTCAATTGTTAATTTTAAATCGGCGATTGATAGATTTCTGTTAACCAAAGGTATTGAGGGATACGGGCCCAAGGCAGGTATACATTTCAGCCATGAACTCACAATGCATACGAGGGAGAGGGGAATAGAGGGTTATGCAGATAGATTTAGATGAGGAAAGAGGGGAGGAGGCTCGAGTGGAGCACGGACTGTCTGGGCTGAACGGCCGGTTTCTGTGCTGTATATCCTGTGTAATGGCTTGAGGGGCTGACTGGCCTCCTGTTCCCATTGTGAATGGACTTTGTTGCGGGGGGGGTGTGGGAGAGCCCTTTGCTGTTGCGGAAAGCGAATGTACCCAGAGCGCCACTCAGTCCCGCCACCCGTCCGCCATACTTCCCATCGGGAACTCACAGCAATGGACAGCGTGGTTCGGCATGGGACTCGCACACGCCTGGGGGGGGTGGGGGCGATCAAATATTGCAGGCTCGGCCCAAAAGCTGCAGTGCCACCTTGCGAGCAGGGCATGCGATTCACCCTTTGGATAGGCTGGAGTTGGCACGGGCATGTCTCTTTGAGAGCGAGCGAGCGACAATGCAAACGACTTTGATATTTCAGTTGTGGCCAATGTATCACAGGTTTGGGTGTGTATGTGCATGATTTTAGGATGCGATGTGCATTTACAGGAACCAGAGTGCAATTTATTTTTAAGAAACAGTGAGCTAAGGATTAAATACTTTCGTACCTTTGGAGGACAGACTGCATGGCACTACTGAACAATGGCCTCCCCTTTTTCTAACATCAGCGATCTGCTGCCAGAGAGATAACTTTCAAAAATAAAGAATTGCATTCCAATCTGTTACCTGTCCCTGTGTCCCATGGCCAATTCAGAAGGCGTTAAGGTCCAACCACATAGCATTCCAACAACTTAGAGCGTAATCGGGACACATGTTGAGGACGGGGCGGGGAAATGGGATTGTTGGCGGATATGATGCCTCACACATTTGAATAGCCGGCTCGCTCTCGACTCGCACGTCACTTGAGGCCGCTTGGGGGAAACCGGGACTTGTGGAATCGAGTGTGGATTCCGGAGGGTGAGGGAGGGGAATAATACATCCCAATAACAGGCAGGAGTGGAGAGGAGAGCCGAGCCGCCTATTACATGACCAGAATCGCTGCCCTCGGGAGTCACATGCTCCGATCGGTGCTGCCCAGCTTCCAGCTCCCTGCCCCGCCACCATCCCACGATACGCAGCCACCGATGTTCAACCCTCAACATCACCCGGGCAAAAAAAATACTTAAAGCAGCCACGTTGGGTGTGTGTGTGACCTGCCTGCGAATGTGGGGCCAGGGGCATTTTAAAACTGCATTCCCCCATTTAAGATGCTTTGCACTGTAATGGACGTTATACTCCAAGTCCAAATAGGGACTCTTGTTTTTTAAATCAGTTTAATTTTGTAAGTGTATCAGCACCGTGACTGGTTACAATCGGAATATCTGGTCCAACAAAAATGAATGTTTAAATAAAGGACTGAATGTTGAAGCGCCTGCCTTTCGTTCAATCATTTAGATATCGGTGTGTTTTTATGTGGGGTATATCGGGTAGCAAGTGCTTTCGCTATCCCCTTCCCCCGAGGTCGCTGACCCTCACTGGGATACGGGTTCCATGGATGCTGATACAAGACATCAATGTTCGGAGCAGGAGTCGGCCATTCGGCCCCTCGAGCCTGCTCCGCCATTCAATACGATCACGGCTGATCATTGACCACAACTCCACTTTCCTGCCCGATCCCCAAAATCACTCGATTCCCCTCGAGTCCAACAATCTATCGATCTCAGCCTTGAATATACTCAACGACTGAGCCTCCACAGCCCTCTGGGGGCAGAGAATTCCAAAGATTCACCACCCTCTGAGTGAAGAAATTCCTCCTCGTCTCAGTCCTCAATGGCCGAGCCCTTATCCTGAGACTGTGTGACCCCTGGTTCTAGACTCCCCAGCCCGGGGGGAAACATCCTCCCTGCATCTACCCTGTCAATCCCCCTTAGAATCTTGTACGTTTCAATGAGATCACCTCTCGTTCTTCTAAACTCCAGAGAGTATCAGCCCGATCCACTCAATCTCTCCTCATAGGACAGCCCTCCGATCACAGGGATCGATCGAGTGAACCTTCTGGGACCTTGCGTAAAGCGCTCTTGCTGTATGAACTGGGGAGTGGGGAAGGCAGGCTCTCCGACTGTACACAGTTTCTAGGCTGTGACCAATAATCTTCTCAAATCCACACAGGCATTGGCAGTATAGGGCCAGTGACAGCAGTCCGAGCGCTCGCCTTAAACTTGGCTTCAAGCAAAAAGGCAACTTATAAAAGCAGCCCGGGGCCCTTGCAAAACGATATCATCATTCTGTCCCTCGAATCGAGGATGACTTGCTTCCACGTCAGATGGTTCACAGGTGTTTCAATGATGGACCTAATATTCCAGATCCCGAACTACATGTAGAAGGGTGGAAGATGCCTGTGATTGGGGTGACCGTTGCACACCAGCCACCACACGGGCTTGACAGAGCGAGGTCTTGGTCCAGTGGCAAGGATTAACCAGGACGACTGGAGACCTGCTCTGCTGCACGGACCTAGTGCGCGCACACACATCGCAGTGTGGGCTGGCCCGTGCTGCCCCTGGGTCCCTGGCCCCGAACTCATGCCTCTCCCGGGCCCCGATCACGTCCCTCTACAATCTCTCGCTGCTCCTTCGCCCCGACCTCGCCGCTCCTGCTGAACCTGCCCACGCTCCAATCACCGACCTGGATCTTGGTGATGTCCAATTCAGTCGCCCTCTTTGCTGCCGTTACTCCCATGCTCCAGCACGTGCTGCTCCCTGGAGTGGTACACCGCCACGCTGCTCCTTCCGCTCCCCGGCCTGCTCCGATGGTGCTCGCAGGCCAGGGGCCGCTCAGCCTGCTGGGCTAGACACCTGTACAGGTACGGTGACTGAGGGATTGGTGCTGGAGAGCGGTACGTACAGTCAATTAGGGCTGTGAGGATAGAGGCAGCTGTATGTGTAATAAAAGTAAAAAGTCTTGCATTTCTATCATCATCTTCATAGGCAGTCCCTCAGAATCGAGGAAAACTTGCTTCCACTCTTAGAATGAGTCCTTAGGTGACTGAACAGTCCAATACGAGAGCCACAGTCCCTGTCACAGGTGGGACAGACAGGGGTTGAGGGAAGGGGAGGGTGGGACTGGTTTGCCGCACGCTCCTTCCGCTGCCTGCGCTTGGTTTCTGCACGCTCTCGGCGACGAGACTCGAGGTGCTCAGCGCCCCTCCCGGATGCACTTCCTCCACTTAGGGCGGACTGGTCTTTGGGCCAGGGACTCCCAGGTGTCGGTGGGGATGTTGCACTTAATCAGGGAGGCTTTGAGGGTGGTCCCTTGTAACGTTTCCTCTGCCACCTTTGGCTCGTTTGCCGTGAAGGAGTTCCGAGTAGAGCGCTTGCTTTGGGAGTCTCGTGTCTGGGGCATGCAGACAATGTGGCCTGCCCAGCGGAGCTGGTCGATAGCGCCTTTCACAGTCTCAGGACGTCCCAAAGCGCTTTACAGCCAATGAGGTACTTTATTGGAACTGTGGTCACTGTTGTAATACCCAGGGCCTGATGGACTGCATCCTAGAGTACTTAAGGAGGTGGCCTTGGAAATAGCGGATGCATTGACAGTCATTTTCCAACATTCCATTGACTCTGGATCAGTTCCTATGGAGTGGAGGGTAGCCAATGTAACCCCACTTTTTAAAAAAGGAGGGAGAGAGAAAACAGGGAATTATAGACCGGTCAGCCTGACCTCAGTAGTGGGTAAAATGATGGAATCAATTATTAAGGATGTCATAGCAGTGCATCTGGAAAATGGTGACATGATAGGTCCAAGTCAGCATGGATTTGTGAAAGGGAAATCATGCTTGACAAATCTTCTGGAATTTTTTGAGGATGTTTCCAGTAAAGTGGACAAAGGAGAACCAGTTGATGTGGTATATTTGGACTTTCAGAAGGCTTTCGACAAGGTCCCACACAAGAGATTAATGTGCAAAGTTAAAGCACATGGGATTGGGGGTAGTGTGCTGACGTGGATTGAGAACTGGTTGTCAGACAGGAAGCAAAGAGTAGGAGTAAACGGGTACTTTTCAGAATGGCAGGCAGTGACTAGTGGAGTGCCGCAAGGTTCTGTGCTGGGGCCCCAGCTGTTTACATTGTACATTAATGATTTAGACGAGGGGATTAAATGCAGTATCTCCAAATTTGCGGATGATACTAAGTTGGGTGGCAGTGTGAGCTGCGAGGAGGATGCTATTAGGCTGCAGAGTGACTTGGATAGGTTAGGTGAGTGGGCAAATGCATGGCAGATGAAGTATAATGTGGATAAATGTGAGGTTATCCACTTTGGTGGTAAAAACAGAGAGACAGACTATTATCTGAATGGTGACAGATTAGGAAAAGGGAAGGTGCAATGAGACCTGGGTGTCATGGTACATCAGTCATTGAAGGTTGGCATGCAGGTACAGCAGGCGGTTAAGAAAGCAAATGGCATGTTGGCCTTCATAGCGAGGGGATTTGAATACAGGGGCAGGGAGGTGTTGCTACAGTTGTACAGGGCCTTGGTGAGGCCACACCTGGAGTATTGTGTAGAGTTTTGGTCTCCTAACTTGAGGAAGGACATTCTTGCTATTGAGGGAGTGCAGCGAAGGTTCACCAGACTGATTCCCGGGATGGCGGGACTGACCTATCAAGAAAGATTGGATCAATTGGGCTTGTATTCACTGGAGTTCAGAAGAATGAGAGGGGACCTCATAGAAACGTTTAAAATTCTGACGGGTTTAGACAGGTTAGATGCAGAAAGAATGTTCCCAATGTTGGGGAAGTCCAGAACCAGGGGTCACAGTCTGAGGATAAGGGGTAAGCCATTTAGGACCGAGATGAGGAGAAACTTCTTCACCCAGAGAGTGGTGAACCTGTGGAATTCTCTACCACAGAAAGTAGTTGAGGCCAATTCACTAAATATATTCAAAAGGGAGTTAGATGAAGTCCTTACTACTCGGGGGATCAAGGGTTATGGCGAGAAAGCAGGAAGGGGGTACTGAAGTTTCATGTTCAGCCATGAACTCATTGAATGGCGGTGCAGGCTAGAAGGGCTGAATGGCCTGCTCCTGCACCTATTTTCTATGTTTCTATGTGGGAAACAATTTGCGCACAGCAAGCTCCCACAAACTGCTGTGATAATCTGTTTTAGTGATGTTGGTTGAGTGATATTGTGTCCAGGACACCGGGGAGAACCTCCCCTGCTCTTCTTCAAGAGGCTTCGGTTTAACATCTCATCCAAAAGACAGCACCTCCGACAGTGCGGCGCTCCCTCAGTACCGCCCCTCCGACAGTGCAGCGCTCTCTCAGTACTGCCGCTCCGACAGTGCGGCGCTCCCTCAGTGCCGCCCCCCCGACAGTGCGGCGCTCCCTCAGTGCCGCCCCTCCGACAGTGCGGCGCTCTCTCAGTACTGCGCTCCCTCAGTACTGTCGCTCCGACAGTGCGGCGCTCCCTCAGTGCCGCCCCTCCGACAGTGCGGCGCTCTCTCAGTACTGCGCTCCCTCAGTACTGCCCCTCCGACAGGGCGGCGCTCCCTCAGTACTGCCCCTCCGACAGTGACTCTGAAGCATCAAATGTTCCGGCAATGAAAGGTGCTATATAAATGCAGGGTTTTTGTAAACATTAACCTTATTCACAGTGACTACTGCCAACGAACTGGAAGCTGTGCAGAAGCATTCTGCACGTAAATGTTGGGTCCCAAATAAGAAAAAGTAACGTAACAGGTGGAGGTGCGGATAGCGATAAGCATACTCGGCGAGAGGAACATAAAACTCTCACAAGCTGACAACATCCTAATATCGCCTTCAGGTCACATTTCCTCGGTAACTTGTGCTGGAGGTTTTAGCAGTTCATGCTGATGAATTAATCACACCGCTGCCACTCCCTCGCTCTCTCTCTCCCTCTCCTCACGTTCCCTCCCTCTCGTTTTCCTCCCCAGTCTGTGTCCTGTGCACATCCCTCTCTATCCCTCCGCAATGTCTCTACTCTCTTTCTCAATGATCCTTTTGCCAGCCGATTAAATCCTAACACCCTAACATCTGAGGAAAACACCAGGCTCTCAAATCTACCACCAGGTTCATGGTCTACAGGTAATACCCGCCCTCCTGTACGGCTCAGAGACATGGACCATGTACAGTAGACACCTCAAGTCGCTGGAGAAATACCACCAACGATGTCTCTGCACGATCCTGCAAATCCCCCGGGAGGACAGACGCACCAACGTTAGCGTCCTCGACCAGGCCAACATCCCCAGCATCGAAGCACTGACCACACTCGACCAGCTCCGCTGGGCAGGGCCACATTGTCCGCATGGTTCCCCCCCCAGACACGAGACTCCCCAAAGTAAGCGCTCTACTCGGAACTCCTTCACGGGCAAACGAGCCAAAGGTGGGCAGAGGAAACGTTACAAGGGACCACCCTCAAAGCCTCCCTGATAAAGTGCAACATCCCCCACCGACACCTGGGAGTCCCTGGGCCCAAAGACCAGTCCGCCCTGAGTGGAGGAAGTGCATCCGGGAGGGACACTGAGCACCTCGAGTCTCGTCGCCGAGAGCGTGCAGAAACCAAGCGCAGGCAGCGGAAGGAGCGTGCGGCAAACCAGTCCCACCCTCCCCTTCCCTCAACCACTGTCTGTCCCACCTGTGACAGGGGTCTGTGGCTCCCGTATTGGACTGTTCAGCCACCTAAGGACTCATTGTTAGAGTGGAAGCAAGTCTCCCTCCATTCCGAGGGACTGCCTCTGATGATGATGATGTTGTTGCTTTTGTTGTTATTGCTCCCATTCCAGGGACCCGCAGGCGCGCAGGCGCGCAGAAAAACGCCCCGCAGTGCGCGCGCAACCGTGTGCCGCTGCCCCGCAGCCTGCGCGCGCAGCTCCCTTTTCCACCCACCCACCCTTCAATTTGCCGGCGTCACGTGCGTCAATGCCAGCCAGCGCCTGCAACCTCCGCCACTGCGCACGCGCGCGCTCCGCAGGGCTGCCAATCATTCCGCCCCCCCCCCAGGGTCGGGACAGGCCCCGCCCTCCCGGCCTACCTGCCAATCGGAGCCTGGCTGTCCGCTGCGCGCCAGGGAGGCGGTGGGTGGTTGTTGTTGTGGTTGTTCTCCTCACAAACACCGTCTTCATGGGGACGGAGCGGGGCCGCTTCTCCTCAGCCCTCGCACCGCGCGGCCTCGGGCCCCGGCCATTGCCCACAGCCCACACACAGGGCCGCGGGGCGGGAGGGCGGGAAGGGGATTGACAATCTCTCCAGCCGCGCCGCGCGACGGCGAGAGAGCGGGAGAACTACAACTGCCGGCGGGCCGCGCGCCGCGCCGCCTCCCCATTGGTCGTCGTCCCCGGCTCGGACGCGCCAATTGGTCGGCCACCGCCGCTGGGTGGTATCCCGGATGCGCTGCGGCTGATTGGTTGGCACTTCCAGCTCGCTGATAAGGCGGCGGCCTCCGGAGCTGCGCGGCGATTGGTCGACG
>NC_092006.1:2094938-2120077 GCF_044704955.1 Pristiophorus japonicus
CCTCCCCCCCCATCCCATCAGCTTCCACCCCCCCTCCATCAGCAGTTTGCCTGCTCTGCACCCCGCCCCGCGCTGATTCTGCTCTGTGTTTGTGTAGAGGAGCACTGCGTGATGGTGGGCGACGATCAGATCACCATGGACATGAGGGTTCCTGGAGACACCGTGAAGTTTATCATCGGGCGGCAGGGCTCCACCATTAAACAGGTGAGCCTGAGTACTCCGCGTCGGTCCCCTTGTACAACGTGCCACGCGCGCTCTCACTCTCTCGCTCGCGCACACGCTCGCGTTCTCTCTCTCTCTCTCTCTCTCTCACACACACACCAGATGGCCGACCCCTCACCCTGACACTGTGAGCCCCCTCGTTCTACACTCTACGCTGCTTCATTTGCCAACTGCAAGGCCATTCTGCACATTGTGCTGCAGCAAGCCTGACACATCGAGTGTCCCCTCCCCCCCCCCCCCCCCCCCCCCGACCCCCTTCCATCAGATTTCTGTCAACTTATCTCAGACCTCTCCCCTTTCATTGTGTCAGCTGTGGCTCAGCGGGCAGCAGTGTCTCTCGCCTGAGTCAGAGGTCGTGGGTTCAAGTCCCACTCCAGGGGCTTGAGCACAAAAATCCAGGCTGACACACTCAGTGCAGTACTGAGGGAGCGCCGCACTGTCGGAGGGGCAGTACTGAGGGAGTGCCGCACTGTCGGAGGGGCAGTAGTGAGGGAGCCCCGCACTGACGGAAGGGCAGTACTGAGGGAGTGCCGCACTGTCGGAGGGGCGGTACTGAGGGAGTGCCGCACTGTCGGAGGGGCGGTACTGAGGGAGTGCCGCACTGTCGGAGGGGCGGTACTGAGGGAGTGCCGCACTGTCGGAGGGGCGGTACTGAGGGAGTGCCGCACTGTCGGAGGGGCGGTACTGAGGGAGTGCCGCACTGTCGGAGGGTCAGTACTGAGGGAGTGCCGCACTGTCGGAGGGTCAGTACTGAGGGAGTGCCGCACTGTCGGAGGGTCGGTACTGAGGGAGTGCCGCACTGTCGGAGGGGCGGTACTGAGGGAGCGCCGCACTGTCGGAGGGGCAGTACTGAGGGAGCGCCGCACTGTCGGAGGGGCGGTACTGAGGGAGCGCCGCACTGTCGGAGGGGCAGTACTGAGGGAGTGTTCACTGTCGAAGGGGCGGTACTGAGGGAGTGCCGCACCGTCGGAGGGGCAGTACTGAGGGAGTGTTCACCGTCGGAGGGGCAGTACTGAGGGAGGGGCAGTACTGAGAGTGTATGGGAGCTTGCTATGCGCAATTTGTCTGCCGTGTTTCCCACATTACAACAGTGACTACGCTTCAAAAGTACTCCATTGTCGAAAGCGCTTCGGGACGTTTGGTGGTGGTGAAAGGTGCTATATAAATGCAAGTCTTCCTTTCTTTCCTCCTGCCTCAGCTGCGGAAGGACACGGGCGCACGGTTCGAGTTCGACGACAGCGAGGAGGCGGACGGGGACGAGGGGGTCGGGGAACGGGTGCTGACCATTGTGGGGACGCCGGTGCAGGTCTGCAAGGCCCAGGTGGCCATCCATCAGCTGCTGGCCAGCAGCGCCAAGATCACCGAGGTGCTGACCGTTCCCCATCGAGCGGTGGGCCGGATCATAGGTAATGGCCCATCTGGGAATCGACGCTTGCAGGCTCGCCACACAGCCAGCTTGCCCGCGCTTGTACTCCTCATCATAGGCAGTCCCTCGGAGTCGAGGAAGACTTGCTTCCACTCTAACAATGAGTCCTTAGGTGGCTGAACAGCCCAATACGGGAGCCACAGTCCCCTGTCGCAGGTGGGACAGACAGTGGTTGAGGGAAGGGGAGGGTGGGACTGGTTTGCCGCACGCTCCTTCCGCTGCCTGCGCTTGGTTTCTGCACGCTCTCGGCGACGAGACTCGAGGTGCTCAGCGCCCTCCCGGATGCACTTCCTCCACTTAGGGCGGACTGGTCTTTGGGTCAGGGACTCCCAGGTGTCGGTGGGGATGTTGCACTTTATCAGGGAGGCTTTGAGGGTGGTCCCTTGTAACGTTTCCTCTGCCCACCTTTGGCTCACTTGCCCTGAAAGAGTTCCAAGTAGAGCGCTTGCTTTGGGAGTCTCGTGTTGGGCGTGAACTCACAGAATCAGACATTTACGGCACAGAAGGAGTCCATTTTGGCCCATCGTGTCCGTGCCGGCCCAAACACTGCCATCCCAGCTTCATCCCACTTTGGTTGGTAGAGGCAGAAACCCTCACCACATTTAAAAAGTACCTGGATATGCACTTGATCTGCCATAACATAACATCAGAAATAGGAGCAGGAGTCGGCCATACGGCCCCTCGAGCCTGCTCCGCCATTTAATACCATCATGGCTGATCCGATCATGAACTCAGCTCCACTTCCCCGCCCGCTCCCCTTATCTCCTTATCGGTTAAGAAACTGTCTATCTCTGTCTTAAATTTATTCAATGACCCGGTTCCACAGCTCTCTGAGGCAGCGAATTCCACAGATTTACAACTCTCCGAGAGAAGAAATTCCTCCTCATCTCAGTTTTAAATGGGTGGCCTCTTATTCTCAGACCATGCCCCCTAGTTCTAGTCTCCCCCATCAGTGGAAACATCCTCTCTGCATCCACCTTGTCGAGCCCCCTCATTATCTTACACGTTTCGATAAATTCACCTCTCATTCTTCTGAATTCCAATGAGTAAAGGCCCAACCTACTCAACCTTTCCTCATAAGTCAACCCCCTCATCTCGGCAATCAGCCGAGTGAACCTTCTCTGAACTGCCTCCAAAGCAAGTATATCCTTTCGTAAATATGGAAACCAAAACTGCACGCAGTATTCCAGGTGTGGCCTCACCAATACCCTGTATAGCTGTAGCAAGACTTCCCTGCTTTAATACTCCATCCTCTTTGCAATAAAGGCCAAGATTCCATTGGCCTTCCTGATCACTTGCTGTACCTGCATACTAACCTACAGGGACCGAGAGCTGGAAAGTGGGATTAGGCTGGGTGACTCTGTGGGCCGGCGCGGACACGACGGGCCGAACGCCCTCCTCCTGTGCCGTATGGTTCTGTGATTTGAGGTGGTAGGATCTGTACAGGGTTTGTCTCCTGTTGGGCGGTAATGGGTTTTTGCTCTTTTCCCCAGGTCGTGGCGGGGAGAGTATCCAAGCGATCTGTCGGAGCTCGGGAGCAAAGATCGTCTGCGAGAAGGAGAGCAGTGATCAGATCCTGGACATGAGGCGCTTGGTCAAGATCAGCGGCACCAGGCAAGAAGTAGCTTCAGCCAAAGTGAGTCCGTCTGTAAGATTTATAAGATCTGTCCGTGACCACAACAAACCACGTTGGGTACCGGTGTATATTGTAAATAAGGACAACAGATTTTACCAAGTGATTTACTTCCAGTACAAAGAAATAATGCTTAACAAGGAAATAGACAGTCTGTCAATGGTAACCCACTGAGGTCTGTGGGGCTGTCTCTCGCAGTGTTCTGTTTCTCCACACTGCGATATGTGTGCTCCCAAAGCAAGCGCTCTACTCGGAACTCCTTCACGGCAAACGAGCCAAAGGTGGGCAGAGGAAACGTTACAAGGGACACCCCCAAAGCCTCCCTGATAAAACTGCAACATCCCCACCGACACCTGGGAGTCCCTGGCCAAAGACCAGTCCGCCCTAAGTGGAGGAAGTGCATCCGGGAAAGCGCTGAGCACCTCGAGTCTCGTTGCCGAGAGCGTGCAGAAACCAAGCGGAAGGAGCATGCGGCAAACCTGTCCCACCCTCCCCTTCCCTCAACCACTGTCTGTCCCACCTGTGACAGGGTCTGTGGCTCTCGTATCGGACTGTTCAACCACCTAAGGACTCGTGTTAAGAGTAGAAGCAAGTCTTCCTTGATTCTGAGGGACTGCCTACGATGATGATGATGAGGCCCATGCAGCGGAGCAGGTCTCCAGTCATCTTGGGTAATCCTTGCCACTGGACCAAGACCTCGCTCTGTCAAGCCCGTGTGGTGGCTGGTGTGCAACGGTCACCCCACGTTGAAACAATCCACGCACAGGCATCTTCCACCCTTCAGGATGTAGTTCGGGATCTGGAATATTAGGTCCTCATTGAAACACCTGTGAACTCATTCCCTTTTTGGTGTGGAAACAAGTCATCCTCGACACGAGGGACTGCCTATGAAGAAGGAGTTCTTTCTCCAGTCATCCTCTGTGTTTGCGCTGCTTCCAGAGTTCAATAGTGCTAATCGTATACCTTTTCCTCCCAGTCAAAGGCTGTAAAGATCTGAGGCTGTGAGAGCCCTACAGTACATCATTCTAAGTCTACTGCCTTTGATCTATGTTACCTCTACTTCTCCTCTCACAACTTTTCTTCATCAGAGGCGAACGAGGATGACTTGCTTCCACACCAAAAGGGATGAGTTCACGGATGTTTCAGTGAAGGACCCAGTGTTCCAGTCCTGAACAGATGCCTGTGGGTGGATTTTTTGAACGTGGGGTGGCCGTTGCACACCAGCCACCACACGGGCTTGACCGAGCTAGGTCCTGATCCAGTGGCAAGGGTTAACCAGGGCGACTGGAGACCTGCTCTGCTGCACGGACCTAGTGCGCACACACATATCGCACAGTGTGGGCTGGGCCCGTGCTGCCCCTGGGCCCTCGGCTCTTCTGGGCCCCGATCTCTCGCCGCTCCTCCGCTGTGCCTATGCCCCGCCGATGTTCCTGCCCACACTCCACATGGCAAACTGGGCCTTGACGATGTCACCCAGTCGCCCACCTCGAAACATAAAAACTAGGTGCAGGAGTAGGCCATTCGGCCCTTCGAGCCTGCACCACCATTCAATAGGTACCCCACTCCCACCTTCTCGCCATACTCCTTTAGCCGTAAGGACCACATCTAACTCCCTTTTGAATATATCGAATGAACTGGCCTCAACAACTTTCTGTGGTAGAGAATTCCACAGGTTCACCACTCTCTGGGTGAAGAAATTTCTCCTCATCTCGGTCCTAAATGGCTTACCCCTTATCCTTAGACTGTGACCCCTGGTTCTGGACTTCCCCAACATCGGGAACATTCTTCCTGCATCTAACCTGTTCAATCCCATCAGAATTTTATATGTTTCTATGAGATCCCCTCTCATTCTTCTAAATTCCAGTGAATATAAGCCCAGTCGATCCAGTCTCTCCTCATATGTCAGTCCCGCCATCCTGGGAATCAGTCTGGTGAACCTTCGCTGCACTCCCTCAATAGCAAGAATGTCCTTCCTCAGATTAGGAGGCCAAAACTGAACACAATATTCCAGGTGTGGTCTCACCAAGGCCCTGTGCAACTGCAGTAAGACCTCCCTGCTCCTATACTCAAATCCTCTCGCTATGAAGGCCAACATGCTATTTGCCGCCTTCACCGCCTGCTGTACCTGCATGCCAACTTTCAATGACTGATGAACCATGACACCCAGGTCTCGTTGCACCTCCCCTTTTCCTAATCTGTCACCATTCAGATAATATTCTGCCTTCGTGTTTTTGCCACCAAAATGGATAACCTCACATTTATCCACATTATACTGCAACTGCCATGCATTTGCCCACTCACCTAACCTGTCCAAGTCACCCTGCAGCCTCTTAGCGTCCTCCTCACAGCTCACACCGCCACCCAGCTTAGTGTCATCTGCAAACTTGGAGATATTACACTCAAGTTGTTGTATACTTGGATGGGCTCACGCTGGAAGTTGTGGTATGCCCACGATATTGTTGGGCCTGCGCTCCAGAACTTCTACACAGACCATGTCACACAGACTTCATCACTGAGCTTGGCTTTACAAAATCATGAAAAGAAATGGCGCACACTGTATACCTTTATCTTACCGGACCCTTGCTCCCCGCGCTCCCCACCGGCCGACTCAGCAGCTGCTCCAACTGATCCCTGTCGATCTCGACGGCGGTGGGCCGCCGATGGGCTTCAACTACAGGTTTGGGCCGTATCTTCACTGCTCGCCCTCACCACCTCACCGCTTACGGCCCACACCCTGCCGTAGGCAGCTAGACTCACAGCGGAGCCTGGTCTCCAGTCGTCTCGGACCCCCTTACCACTGGACCCAGACCTCGCTCTGCTAAGCCCGTGTGGTAGCTGGTGTGCAATGGCCACCCCACGTTAAAAGAACTCGCGCACAGGCATCTTACCTTACCGATTTAATATTCTGGCCTTGACCATTCTAGTTCTAAATGAAGCTTGTATCAGCAGTTTAAAAAAAAAAAAATGGTTAACATAATAATGGTTCAATCTACCATCATGCTTTGCTTCTCAGTGTTTACCATAGTTAGCTAAGCTTACACACATTTTACTTACTTTTATCATACAACAATTAAACAAAAGCATTATTAGAACACTATCACAATGTGCAGGTAGGTTTTATCTTACACGTGCGTCTGTTGAAGGCTAAGCCAGTGTCCTTTGACGCATCTTCAACACTCACTCCCTCCACCACCGGCGCACCGTGGCTGCAGTGTGTACCATCTACAAGATGCACCGCGGCAACTCGCCAAGGCTTCTTCGGCAGCACCTCCCAAACCCGCCACTTCCACCACCTAGAAGGACAAGGGCAGCAGGCGCCTGGGAACACCACCACCTCCACGTTCCCCTCCCAGTCACACACCATCCCCACTTGGAAATATATCGGCCGTTCCTTCATCGTCGCTGGGTCACAATCCTGGAACTCCCTCCCTAACAGCACTGTGGGAGCACCTTCACCACACGGACTGCAGCGGTTCAAGAAGGCGGCTCACCACCACCTTCTCACGGGGCGACGAGGGATGGGCAATAAATGCCGGCCTTGCCAGCGACGCCCACATCCCAGGAATAAATAAATAAATTGTACAGCTCGGGGTGCATTGCATCACACGGCGTCCAGTACAGGGTTGCACTATGTCCCAGGACAAGGTATTAAGTTATAATCCACAGCAGAAGGCATAGGGTGTATTCTATTACGACTTATGACCGAGGGTGTATTCTAGTATACGACAACAACAACTTGTATTTATATAGCGCCTATAACGTAGTGAAACGTCCCGAGGCGCTTCACAGGAGTGTAATGAGATTAAAAAACTGACACCGAGCTATATAAGTAGAAATTAGCGCAGGTGACCAAAAGCTGGGTCAGAGGTAGGTTTTAAGGAGTGTCTTAAAGGAGGAAAGAGAGGTAGAGAGGTGGAGAGGTTTAGAGAGGGAGTTCCAGAGCTTGGGGCCCAGGCAACAGAAGGCACGGCCGCCGATGGTGGAGCGATTGTAATCAGGAGGACAGAATTGGAGGAGCGCAAACATCTCTGTGGGGGGTGGGGGGGATTTGTAAACGAGGATGAGAATTTTGAAATCGAGGTGAGTGGGTGAGTTGAACTCTGTGTGAGTTAGGACAAGGGGTCAGCGAGCACAGGGGGTGATGGGTGAGTGGGACTGGGTGCGAGTTAGGACACGGGGTCAGCGAGCACAGGGGGTGATGGGTGAGCGGGACTCGGTGTGAGTTAGGACACGGGGTCAGTGAGCACAGGGGGTGATGGGTGAGTGGGACTGGGTGTGAGTTAGGACATGGGGCAGCGAGCACAGGGGGTGATGGGTGAGTGGGACTGGGTGCGAGTTAGGACATGGGGCAGCGAGCACAGGGGGTGATGGGTGAGCGGGACTCGGTGTGAGTTAGAACACGGGGTCAGCGAGCACAGGGGGTGATGGGTGAGCGGGACTGGGTGCGAGTTAGGACACGGGGCACAGGGGGTGATGGGTGAGCGGGACTCGGTGCGAGTTAGGACACGGGGTCAGCGAGCACAGGGGGTGATGGGTGAGCGGGACTGGGTGCGAGTTAGGACATGGGGCAGCGAGCACAGGGGGTGATGGGTGAGTGGGACTCGGTGTGAGTTAGAACACGGGGTCAGCGAGCACGGGGTGATGGGTGAGCGGGACTGGGTGCGAGTTAGGACATGGGGCAGCGAGCACAGGGGGTGATGGGTGAGCGGGACAGAGTGCGAGTTAGGACATGGGGCAGTGAGCACAGGGGGTGATGGGTGAGCGGGACTGGGTGCGAGTTAGGACACGGGGCAGCGAGCACAGGGGGTGATGGGTGAGCGGGACTCGGTGTGAGTTAGAACACGGGGTCAGCGAGCACGGGGTGATGGGTGAGCGGGACTGGGTGCGAGTTAGGACATGGGGCAGCGAGCACAGGGGGTGATGGGTGAGCGGGACTGAGTGCGAGTTAGGACATGGGGCAGTGAGCACAGGGGGTGATGGGTGAGCGGGACTGGGTGTGAGTTAGGACACGGGGCAGTGAGCACAGTGGGTGATGGGTGAGCAGGACTCGGTGCGAGTTAGGACACGGGGCAGTGAGCACAGGGGGTGATGGGTGAGCGGGACTGGGTGTGAGTTAGGACACGGGGCAGTGAGCACAGGGGGTGATGGGTGAGCGGGACTCGGTGTGAGTTAGGACACGGGGCAGTGAGCACAGGGGGTGATGGGTGAGTGGGACTGGGTGCGAGTTAGGACACGGGGACAGTGAGCACAGGGGGTGATGGGTGAGTGGGACTGGGTGCGAGTTAGGACACGATCAGTGAGCACAGGGGGTGATGGGTGAGTGGGACTGGGTGTGAGTTAGGACACGGGGCAGCCGAATGTAGAATCACCACTAGTTTACGTAGAGTTGAATGTGGGAGGCCAGCCAGGAGTGCGTTGGAATAGTCAAGTCTGGAGGTAACAAAGGCACGGATGAGGGCTTCAGCAGCGGATGAGCTGAGGCAGGGGTGGAGACGGGCGATGTTACAGAGGGGGAAACAGGCGGTTTTAGTTATGCTGTGGATATGTGGCCGGAAGCTCATTTCGGGGTCTACTGTGGCACCAGGGTTGCGGACAGTCTGGTTTGGCCTCGGACAGGAGTTGGGTTGAGGGATGGAGTCAGTGGCTGGGAACGGAGTTTGTAGCGGAGACCGAAAGCAATGACCGAGGGATGATATGATCTCTTGTATGAGTTACGGCAGCGGGTGGATTATAAAGCCGGGCGTGTCGCATGTGTTGTTGCCCTGGTTCAGATAAGCTCACTCCTGACAGACCGGGAGCTTTACCGTTCTGTGGAAAGCCGGGAGAGCTGGGTGTCCTGGAGTTTTCCAGGATCACGGGTACTGCGGAAGGGATCCATGATTCCTCTTGTCGTCGAAGAGTAGCTCTCCTGCTGGATAAAACGCGCTCGCTCTCTCTCCCTCCCTCCCTCCCTCTCTCCCTCCCTCCCCTACCCACCCCACCATTCTCTTGCCCCTCAGGCCCTGATCGTGGCGAAGGTCGATGAGGAGGAAGTTTTCCGCCGTAAGCTGGCCTCCTCGGCCGCCAGCAGGAGGCAGCGCAAGCAGGTGCTGGGTACGCGGACAGAGCGGGTCTCGCCCGCTCACTCCGGGGACGGGAGCGCGGCCTCGCCGGGCAGCGAAGGGCCGGGCGCCAGTGACGACAAGGGGCAGGAGCGCAGCACCAACCCCACCATCACCGTGGGGCAGCAGCAGGAGCAGGAGGAGGAGGAGGGAGCGTCGGAGGAGGGCGACCAACGAGGCAGCCACTCGAGCCACGTCTCCAAGTTTGAGAGTAAGTGTCGGTTACACAGGAACAGGAGGAGGCCCATTCAGCCCCTCGAGCCCGTTACACAGGAACAGGAGGAGGCCCATTCAGCCCCTCGAGCCTGTTACACAGGAACAGGAGGAGGCCCATTCAGCCCCTCGAGCCTGTTACACAGGAACAGGAGGAGGCCCATTCAGCCCCTCGAGCCTGTTACACAGGAACAGGAGGAGGCCCATTCAGCCCCTCGAGCCTGTTACACAGGAACAGGAGGAGGCCCATTCAGCCCCTCGAGCCTGTTACACAGGAACAGGAGGCCATTCAGCCCCTCGAGCCTGTTACACAGGAACAGGAGGAGGCCCATTCAGCCCCTCGAGCCTGTTACACAGGAACAGGAGGAGGCCCATTCAGCCCCTCGAGCCTGTTACACAGGAACAGGAGGAGGCCCATGCAGCCCCTCGAGCCTGTTACACAGGAACAGGAGGAGGCCCATTCAGCCCCTCGAGCCTGTTACACAGGAACAGGAGGGGGCCCATTCAGCCCCTCGAGCCTGTTACACAGGAACAGGAGGAGGCCCATTCAGCCCCTCGAGCCTGTTACACAGGAACAGGAGGAGGCCCATGCAGCCCCTCGAGCCTGTTACACAGGAACAGGAGGAGGCCCATTCAGCCCCTCGAGCCTGTTACACAGGAACAGGAGGAGGCCATTTCTTTTTTCTCACCTGCGCTCATTTTTTTCAGTCTTGCTAATGTGCCGTAAGCTGGTTTCTTCATCCAGGGTTATGAATTTAAAAGAGATGTTAAATCTCACACCTCTCCAGCCCATCCGGAAGGGAACTTAGTCCCTGAAAATTGCAAACCCCCACCCCCCGGCTTCTAACACCTCTCCTGTTTTTCCTGATGGGATTCCGTGTGTCTGACCTTGTCTTTATTCCCTCCCCTTGACCTGCAGTTCCCAGCCCCGACTTCAGCTTCCTGGCGGACGAACATTTGGAAGTGTATGTCTCGGCCACGGAAAACCCCAACCACTTCTGGATCCAGATCCTGGGCTCGAGGTGCCTGCAACTCGACACTCTGACCTTCGAGATGTCTCGCTATTATGGCGACATCATTGGCACGGTGAGTGCAGGTTATAAGGAGCACTGCGTGCGGTTGGGGGAAGTTAGAGCGGGGAAAGGAGAAGAGAGAGAAAGATTTACCTCGGGACCCCCCCCTAAAGTGCTTTACAGCCAATGAAGGGCTATTAAAGTGCAACATAAGCATTCACTCCAACTTCCCTTAGTCAGCTGGGGCTCAGTGGGCAGCCCTCCCCCTCTCTCACCGCGAGTCAAAAGGTCGCGTGTTCGAGTTCCACTCCAGAGACTTGAGCACAAAATCCAGGCCGACGCTCCCAGTGCAGTACTGAGGGAGCACCGCACTGTCGGAGGGGCAGTACTGAGGGAGTGCCGCACTGTCGGAGGGGCAGTACTGAGCGAGCGCCGCACTGTCGGAGGGGCAGTACTGAGGGAGCGCCGCAGTGTCGGAGGGGCCGTACTGAGGGAGCGCCGCACTGTCGGAGGGGCAGTACTGAGGGAGCGCCACACTGTCGGAGGGGCAGTACTGAGGGAGCGCCGCACTGTCGGAGGGGCAGTACTGAGGGAGCGCCGCACTGTCGGAGGGGCAGTACTGAGGGAGGGCCGCACTGTCGGAGGGACAGTACTGAGGGAGTGCCGCACTGTCGGAGTGGCAGTACTGAGGGAGCACCGCACTGTCGGAGGGGCAGTACTGAGGGAGCGCCGCACTGTCGGAGGGGCAGTACTGAGGGAGCGCCGCACTGTCGGAGGGGCAGTACTGAGGGAGCGCCGCACTGTCGGAGGGGCAGTACTGAGGGAGCACCGCACTGTCGAAGGGGCGGTACTGAAGGAGCACCACACTGTCGAAGGGGCGGTACTGAAGGGAGTACTTCATTGGCTGTGAAGCACTTTGAGACGTCCTGAGGGGTTAAAAGGCGCTATAGAAATGCAAGTCCGGCATTCCCCCTCTCTCTTCTCTCCCCCCCCCACCCCCCCACCCCCCCACCCCCCCAACTATCTGATTAACTCTTCCCTTCCCGAACGCCCGCAGGGGGAGGACTTTGCCCCGAAGGTGGGCGACATTGTGGCGGCCCCGTTCCAGGAGGACGGCTTCTGGTACCGGGCGCGAGTGTTGGGCTTCCTGGAGAGCGGCCGGGCCGACCTCTACTACGTGGATTACGGAGACAACGCCGAGGTTCCGGTCAGCAAGCTGCAGATCCTCAGGTTGGTGTGTTTCCCGCCCGCCCTCCGGCTCGCTCGCCCATTCTCCCTGCCTCGCTCTCTGTCTCCCTGTCTTGTTCTCTCTGTCTCTCTGTCTCGCTCTCTCTGTCTCCCTGTCTCGCTCTCTCTGTCTCCCTGTGTCGCTCTCTCTGTCTCCCTGTCTCGCGTTCTCTGTCTCCCTGTCTTGTTCTCTGTCTCCCTGTCTCGCTCTCTCTGTCTCCCTGTCTCGCTCTCTCTGTCTCCCTGTCTCGCTCTCTCTGTCTCCCTGTCTCGCTCTCTCTGTCTCCCTGTCTCGCTCTCTCTGTCTCCCTGTCTCGCTCTCTCTGTCTCCCTGTCTCGCTCTCTCTGTCTCCCTGTCTCGCTCTCTCTGTCTCCCTGTTTTGTTCTCTCTGTCTCCCTGTCTTGTTCTCTCTGTCTCCCTGTCTCGTTCTCTGTCTCCCTGTCTCGTTCTCTGTCTCCCTGTCTCGTTCCCTGTCTCGTTCTCTCTGTCTCCCTGTCTCGCTCTCTCTGTCTCCCTGTCTCGCTCTCTCTGTCTCCCTGTCTCGCTCTCTCTGTCTCCCTGTCTTGTTCTCTCTGTCTCCCGTCTTGTTCTCCCTGTCTCGTTCTCTGTCTCCCTGTCTCGTTCTCTGTCTCCCTGTCTCGTTCTCTCTGTCTCGCTCTCTCTGTCTCCCTGTCTCGCTCTCTCTCTCTCCCTGTCTCGCTCTCTCTGTCTCCGTCTCGTTCTCTGTCTCCCCGTCTCGTTCTCTGTCTCCCCGTCTCGTTCTCTCTGTCTCCCTGTCTCGTTCTCTGTCTCCCTGTCTCGTTCTCTGTCTCCCTGTCTCGTTCTCTGTCTCCCTGTCTCGCTCTCTCTGTCTCGCTCTCTCTGTCTCGCTCTCTCTGTCTCGCTCTCTCTGTCTCGCTCTCTGTCTCGCTCTCTCTGTCTCGCTCTCTCTGTCTCGCTCTCTCTGTCTCGCTCTCTCTGTCTCGCTCTCTCTGTCTCGCTCTCTCTGTCTCGCTCTCTCTGTCTCGCTCTCTCTGTCTCGCTCTCTCTGTCTCGCTCTCTCTGTCTCGCTCTCTCTGTCTCGCTCTCTCTGTCTCGCTCTCTCTCTCTCGCTCTCTCTGTCTCGCTCTCTCTCTCTCGCTCTCTCTCTCTCGCTCTCTCTCTCTCGCTCTCTCTCTCTCTCGCTCTCTCGCTCTCTCGCTCTCTCGCTCTCTCGCTCTCTCGCTCTCTCGCTCTCTCGCTCTCTCGCTCTCTCGCTCTCTCTGTCTCGCTCTCTCTGTCTCGCTCTCTCTGTCTCGCTCTCTCTGTCTCGCTCTCTCTGTCTCCCTGCCTCGCTCTCTCTGTCTCCCTGCCTCGCTCTCTCTGTCTCGCTCTCTGTCTCGCTCTCTGTCTCGCTCTCTGTCTCGCTCTCTGTCTCGCTCTCTGTCTCGCTCTCTGTCTCGCTCTCTGTCTCGTTCTCTCTGTCTCGTTCTCTCTGTCTCGTTCTCTCTGTCTCGTTCTCTCTGTCTCGTTCTCTCTGTCTCGCTCTCTCTGTCTCGCTCTCTCTGTCTCGCTCTCTCTGTCTCGCTCTCTCTGTCTCGCTCTCTCTGTCTCGCTCTCTCTGTCTCGCTCTCTCTGTCTCGCTCTCCCTGCCTCGCTCTCTCTGTCTCGCTCTCTCTGTCTCCCTGCCTCGCTCTCTCTGTCTCCCTGCCTCGCTCTCTCTGTCTCGCTCTCTGTCTCGCTCTCTGTCTCGCTCTCTGTCTCGCTCTCTGTCTCGCTCTCTGTCTCGTTCTCTCTGTCTCGTTCTCTCTGTCTCGTTCTCTCTGTCTCGTTCTCTCTGTCTCGCTCTCTCTGTCTCGCTCTCTCTGTCTCGCTCTCTCTGTCTCGCTCTCTCTGTCTCGCTCTCTCTGTCTCGCTCTCTCTGTCTCGCTCTCTCTGTCTCGCTCTCTCTGTCTCGCTCTCTCTGTCTCGCTCTCCCTGCCTCGCTCTCTCTGTCTCCCTGCCTCGCTCTCTCTGTCTCCCTGCCTCGCTCTCTCTGTCTCCCTGCCTCGCTCTCTCTGTCTCCCTGCCTCGCTCTCTCTGTCTCCCTGCCTCGCTCTCTCTGTCTCCCTGCCTCGCTCTCTCTGTCTCCCTGCCTCGCTCTCTCTGTCTCCCTGCCTCGCTCTCTCTGTCTCCCTGCCTCGCTCTCTCTCTGTCTCCCTGCCTCGCTCTCTCTCTGTCTCCCTGCCTCGCTCTCTCTCTGTCTCCCTGCCTCGCTCTCTCTCTGTCTCCCTGCCTCGCTCTCTCTCTGTCTCCCTGCCTCGCTCTCTCTCTGTCTCCCTGCCTCGCTCTCTCTCTGTCTCCCTGCCTCGCTCTCTCTCTGTCTCCCTGCCTCGCTCTCTCTCTGTCTCCCTGCCTCGCTCTCTCTCTGTCTCCCTGCCTCGCTCTCTCTCTGTCTCCCTGCCTCGCTCTCTCTCTGTCTCCCTGCCTCGCTCTCTCTCTGTCTCCCTGCCTCGCTCTCTCTCTGTCTCCCTGCCTCGCTCTCTCTCTGTCTCCCTGCCTCGCTCTCTCTCTGTCTCCCTGCCTCGCTCTCTCTCTGTCTCCCTGCCTCGCTCTCTCTCTGTCTCCCTGCCTCGCTCTCTCTCTGTCTCCCTGCCTCGCTCTCTCTCTGTCTCCCTGCCTCGCTCTCTCTCTGTCTCCCTGCCTCGCTCTCTCTCTGTCTCCCTGCCTCGCTCTCTCTCTGTCTCCCTGCCTCGCTCTCTCTCTGTCTCCCTGCCTCGCTCTCTCTCTGTCTCCCTGCCTCGCTCTCTCTCTGTCTCCCTGCCTCTCGCTCTCTCTGTCTCCCTGCCTCGCTCTCTCTCTGTGTAACTAGTAATGATTTCCCTGCTTCGGTTGCAGGAGTGATTTCCTGTGCCTGCCGTTCCAGGCTGTGGAGTGCAGCCTGGATGGAATCCAGCCCATCGGTGAGTCAACCATTCAAGCCCTCCGGCCTGCTGCGAGGGTGTGCCTGGGGTTGGGGTGGGGGCAGGGGAGGGTAGTCGGCGAGGTGGGGGGGGTGGGGGGGGGGAGGAGGGAGGAGGAGGGGGAAGGGAGGAGGAGGAGGAGGAGATGGGGGGGGGGAGAAAGGGGGGAGGGAGGGGGAGGAAGGGGGGAGGGAGGGGGAGGAAGGGAGGAGGAAGGGGGGGGAGGGAGGGGGAGGAGGAGGAGGGGGGGGGGAAGGGAGGAGGAAGGGGGGGGTGGGGGTCCCTGCGGGGGCGAGTGTGACTGAAGGGTTGTGGGATTGGGGCAATGGGACCACAGACCTTGATGGAATCAAAGCTGGGCTGGACCACCTCGGGGTCCCAGTGGGCCGTGCCTCAAAGCCCAGAAGTTGCCCCTGATTTGGCACAGGGGTTTGCTTCATGGGATCTTTGCTTAAGAATTCATAGCAACACATTGCTATTAGGAACTAGTTGGTTTATCAGCAAAGGTTTAACAATCACACCGCACATTACCAGTTCATCCGCCAGGCTCACAACCACCTGCCTCATCGTTGATCCCCCGAACCCAACTGGCTGGGGTTTTATTGAGTCTTGTGAAAATCACGTGACTGGCTAAGCCCCTCCCAACGCAACAGCTCAACCAACGCGTGAGCATCCTCACAGGTGTATATATTACAGGCACAAAATTGAATGTCCGCAGGGATTAGGAGGTAGAAGATGTCACAGTGGTGTTGTCGGGGCAGGAGGGGGCCCATTCAGCCCCTCGAGCCTGTTACACAGGAACAGGAGGAGGCCCATTCAGCCCCTCGAGCCTGTTACACAGGAACAGGAGGGGGCCCATTCAGCCCCTCGAGCCTGTTACACAGGAACAGGAGGAGGCCCATTCAGCCCCTCAAGCCTGTTGCACAGGAACAGGAGGAGGCCCACTCAGCCCCTCGAGCCTGTTACACCGGAACAGGAGGAGGCCCATTCAGCCCCTCGAGCCTGTTACACAGGAACAGGAGGAGGCCCATTCAGCCACTCGAGCCTGTTACCCAGGAACAGGAGGAGGCCCATTCAGCCCCTCGAGCCTGTTACCCAGGAACAGGAGGAGGCCCATTCAGCCCCTCGAGCCTGTTACCCAGGAACAGGAGGCCCATTCAGCCCCTCGAGCCTGTTACACTGGAACAGGAGGAGGCCCATTCAGTCACTCGAGCCTGTTACCCAGGAACAGGAGGCCCATTCAGCCCCTCGAGCCTGTTACACAGGAACAGGAGGAGGCCCATTCAGCCCCTCAAGCCTGTTGCACAGGAACAGGAGGAGGCCCACTCAGCCCCTCGAGCCTGTTACACCGGAACAGGAGGAGGCCCATTCAGCCCCTCGAGCCTGTTACACAGGAACAGGAGGAGGCCCATTCAGCCACTCGAGCCTGTTACCCAGGAACAGGAGGAGGC
The DNA here is from genome assembly GCF_044704955.1 of Pristiophorus japonicus. NCBI lineage: Eukaryota > Metazoa > Chordata > Chondrichthyes > Pristiophoridae > Pristiophorus > Pristiophorus japonicus. Next base: position 2,111,126 of record NC_092006.1, read on the forward strand.
CCATTCAGCCCCTCGAGCCTGTTACACAGGAACAGGAGGAGGCCCATTCAGCCCCTCGAGCCTGTTACACAGGAACAGGAGGAGGCCCATTCAGCCCCTCGAGCCTGTTACCCAGGAACAGGAGGCCCATTCAGCCCCTCGAGCCTGTTACACAGGAACAGGAGGAGGCCCATTCAGCCCCTCGAGCCTGTTACACAGGAACAGGAGGAGGCCCATTCAGCCCCTCGAGCCTGCTCCGCCATCCACCTGCCTTCGGCCTGTATCCCTCAATACCTTTGGTTAACAGAAAGCTCTCAATCTCCGATTTTAAAATTAACAATTGACTCCGCATCAGTTGCCGTTTGCGGAAGAGAGATCCAGACTTCTATCATCCAAACTGCTTCTCTGCGTTTACCTGATTGAACCCCCTTCATAATTTTGAAGATCTATTTTTATAGAGATGTATGATGAGGTGTATTAGTGCAACCGATGGGAGGGGAGTACAGGGGAGGAGGTCTGTTTTGTTCAGTCACTGAAGATTTAAAAGGGTGATACCAGAAATGCGAGGGTTTACATATCAGGAAAGGATGAACAGGCTGGATCTCTTGACTCTTGAAAAGAGGAGGCTGAGAGGTGACCTCATCAAGGTCTTTAAAATGATGAAAGGTTTTGATCTAATGGATAGAGAGAGAGTGTTTCCACTTGTGGGGAAGAGTATAACTAGAGGCCATCAATATAAGATCGTCACCCAGAAATCCAACGGGGGATTCAGGAGAAACTTCTTTACCCAGAGAGCGGTGAGAATGTGGAACTCGCTGCCACAGGGAGGGGTTGAGGCGAATAGTATCGAGGTATTTAAGGGGAGGCTGGATAAACACAGGGGGGAGAAGGGAATAGAGGGTTATGCTGATAGATTTAGATGGGGAAAGACGGGAGGAGGCTCGAGTGGAGCATAAACGCCGGCACGGACTGGTTGGGCCGAACGGCCTGTTTCTGTGCCATGTGACCCTCTGAGCCCGAGGCCTGTGGTGCGTGTTGCAGGGGAGGCGTGGTCGGAGGAGGCGATGGACTGTTTCGACGGGCTGACCTACTGCGCCGAGTGGAAGATTCTCCTCGCCAGGATCTGCAGCTACTCGCACAGGGGAGGCGTCACCAGGCCGCAGGTGAAACTGTTCGAGCGTAGCTGTGACAAGGTGAGGGAGCATCGGCGTATCACGCGAGCGCTAGTATACCTCTCACCCGGCTGACCGTCCATCCTGTGCATACCACGGGGGTGCAGGCGCTAGTATACCTCTCTCCCGGCTGACCGTCCATCCTGTGCATACCACGGAGGCGCAGGAGCGAGTATACCTCTCCCCCCGGCTGACCGTCCATCCTGTGCATACCACGGGGGCGCAGGCGCTAGTATACCTCTCACCCGGCTGACCGTCCATCCTGTGCATACCACGGGGGCGCAGGCGCTAGTATACCTCTACCCCCGGCTGACTGTCCATCCTGTGTGACTCTGGCCCCGGGACTATGTTGAGCTGTGGGATGGCGATCATAGAACAGTATGGTACAGGAGGCCATTCGGCCCATCGAGTCTACGCCCTCTCTTTCGAAGAGCGATCCAGTTCATCCCACTGCCCCGCTCGTTCCCCGTATCCCCACAATTTTTACTCCTTCAACGACTTATTCCCTTTTAAAGGCTAGGATTGAATCTGTGTTGGCCCTCTCGGGCAGCACGTTCCGGATCGCTGTGTAAGAAGTATTTCCTCAATTCACCTCTGGTTCCATCGCCGATTATTTTCGATCTGTCCCTCTGGTTACCGACCCTCCTGCACCTGTGAACAGTGTCTCCTGATTTACTCGAATCAAAACCCCTCCTGATGTTGAACACCTCGATCAAATCTCCTCTTCGCCTTCTCTGCTCCAAGGAGAACAACCCCGGCTTCTCCAGTCTATCCACGTCACTGAAGTCCCTCATCCCCCGGGACCGTTCACATAAATCCCCTCTGCACCCCTCTCTAAGGCCTTCACAACCAACATCACTAAAACAGATGATCTGGGTCATTATCTCATCGCTGTGTGTGGGAGCTTGCTGTGCACAAATTGAGCTGCCGTGTTTCCCACAATACAACAGTGAGCACACTCCAAAAATACTTCATTGTCTGTAAAGCTGCTTTGGGACGTCTGGTGGTCGAGAAAGGTGCTATATAAATGCAACTCTTTAAAGTGCGGTGACCAGCAGCAGGAACCATCGCTGATTCCACCTCCTGTGCTCAAACTCTAGCGCTGGGATGCTGAAACCATTCCGAGTGCCCCCTCCACTGTGTACCCACATAAGATCCGCAAATATCGGAGCCATCAGGCAGCTACTGAAAGGTTCAGCCCCTGCCCTCTCGTGTCTCTACAGAACCTGGACATTGGCGAGGAGCTGATACGTCTGGGGCACGCGGCCCAGTGTCCTCGAGCCGCGGTGGACACGGCCGGTGACAGCTTGGATACGGACGGCAAAGCTGCAACCACATCTCTCCAAGCACTGCTGGTAACGTAGACTTCCCCACTCCCCGTCCCCGTCCCCATCATTCCAGGCTGCAGCCAGGATACCCAGCTCCTGCACACCAGGCTGTGACAGCCCCGCACTGTCGGAGGGGCGGTGCTGAGGGAGCGACTGTTGGAGGGGTGGTACTGAGGGAGCGACTGTTGGAGGGGCGGTACTGAGGGAGCGACTGTCGGAGGGGTGGTACTGAGGGAGCGACTGTCGGAGGGGCGGTACTGAGGGAGCGACTGTTGGAGGGGTGGTACTGAGGGAGCGACTGTCGGAGGGGTGGTACTGAGGGAGCGACTGTTGGAGGGGCGGTGCTGAGGGAGCGACTGTTGGAGGGGCGGTACTGAGGGAGCGACTGTCGGAGGGGCGGTACTGAGGGAGCGCCGCACTGTCGGAGGGTCAGTACTGAGGGAGCGACTGTCGGAGGGGCAGTACTGAGGGAGCGACTGTCGGAGGGTCAGTACTGAGGGAGCGACTGTCGGAGGGGCGGTACTGAGGGAGCGACTGTCGGAGGGTCAGTACTGAGGGAGCGACTGTCGGAGGGTCAGTACTGAGGGAGCGCAGTATATCGATGGCCCTAGTTCTGGTCTCCCATTTTCTCTACTACCCTATCAAAGCGCTTCATAATTTTCAAGACCTCTGAGGTTAAGCGTCAACCTTCTCTTTTTTTCGACAGTAAAGAGCCCCGGCCTGTTCAGCCTTTCCTGACCGTTATAACCTCTCCGTTCTGCTCTCCTCTGTTTTTTGCACCTTCCCCAGTGCCTCGATACACAAACGGAGACCAGAACCGTGGGCCGGGGCGTTGTGTGGCGTGAGTCGGTCCGCGATCTGCTAACACACACTGCCTTTGTTTGGGCTTAGAATGACGTTGCTGGAGGATTGGGCGGGAGCCTGCTTTCGGAACTGAGCACCAAAGGTCTGGATGAGCAGCTCTCCACATCGTGGCAGACTCACTCAGGTAACGTGCGAGCGAGAGGCGCCTCCTCGGCCTACCGTCAGCGCGTGGTTTCCTCCTCTGCCCCCGCCTCGAGGCGGGGCGGCACTGGCTGGTGATCCTCCCCCGGGTAATCGGTCGGTTCTTTCTCCCCCACCACCCCTCCTGGTGCGCGCGCGCAGCGAGTTTAATAATGTCACGGGAGCAAAATCCCGCAGGTGCTGGAAAACCCGAGACAAATGCCGGGGAAACACTCGCCAGATCTGCGTGGAGAGAGAAACCGAGTTAAACCTCTTCAGCGTGGTGACCGTCAGATCTGAAGGAATGTTGTCGCACTGAATGTGGCTCAGGGGGGCAACACTCACCTCTGAGTCAGAAGGTCGTGGGTTCGAGTCCCACTCCAGAGACTTGAGCACAAAAAAATCTAGGCTGAAGCTCCCAGTGCAGTGCTGAGGGAGTGCTGCACTGTCGCAGGGGCAGTACTGAGGGAGCGCTGCACTGTCGGAGGGACAGTACTGAGGGAGTGCTGCACTGTCGGAGGGGCAGTACTGAGGGAGTGCCGCACTGTCGGAGGGGCAGTACTGAGGGAGCGCCGCACTGTCGGAGGGGCAGTACTGAGGGAGTGCCGCACTGTCGGAGGGGCAGTACTGAGGGAGCGCCGCACTGTCGGAGGGGCAGTACTGAGGGAGCGCCGCACTGTCGGAGGGGCAGTACTGAGGAAGTGCCGCACTGTCGGAGGGGCAGTACTGAGGGAGTGCCGCACTGTTGGAGGGGCAGTACTGAGGGAGTGCCGCACTGTTGGAGGGGCAGTACTGAGGGAGCGCCGCACTGTCGGAGGGGCAGTACTGAGGGAGTGCCGCACTGTCGGAGGTGCGTCTTTCGGATGAGACGTTAAACCGAGGCCCCATCTGCCCTCAGCTGAGCGTAAAAGATAAAAATAAAAAACTTTCGCAGAAGAGCAGGAGAGTTCTCCCCGGTGTCCTGGGGCCAATATTTATCCCTCAACCAACATCACTAAAACAGATGATCCGGGTCATTATCACATCGCTGTGTGTGGGAGCTTGCTGTGCGCAAATTGAGCTGCCGTGTTTCCCACATTACATAGAGAATAGGTGCAGGAGCAGGCCATTCGGCCCTTCGAGCCTGCACCACCATTCAATAAGATCATGGCTGATCATTCCCTCAGTACCCCTGGTTTCCTGCTTTCTCCCCATACCCCTTGATCCCTTTAGCCGTAAGGGCCACATCTAACTCCCTTTTGAATATATCCAATGAACCGGCATCAACAACAACTCTCTGTGGTAGAGAATTCCACAGGTTCACAATTCTCTGGGTGAAGAAGTTTCTCCTCATCTCGGTCCTAAATGGCCTACCCCTTATCCTTAGACTGTGACCCCTGGTTCTGGACTTCCCCAACATCGGGAACATTCTTCCTGCATCTAATCTGTCCAGTCCCGTCAGAATTTTATATGTTTCTATGAGATCCCCTCTCATCCTTCTAAATGCCAGTGAATACAGGCCCAATTGATCCAGTCTCTCCTCATATGTCAGTCCTGCCATCCCGGGAATCAGTCTGGTGAACCTTCGCAGCACTCCCTCAATAGCAAGAATGTCCTTCCTCAGATTAGGAGACCAAAACTGAACACAATATTCCAGGTGGGGCCTCACCAAGGTCCTGTACAACTGCAGTAAGACCTCCCTGCTCCTATACTCAAATCCCCTCGCTATGAAGGCCAACATACCATTTGCTGCCTTCACCGCCTGCTGTGCCTGCATGCCAACTTTCAATGACTGATGTACCATGACACCCAGGTCTCGTTGCACCTCCCCTTTTCCTAATCTGTCACCATTCAGATAATATTCTCCCTTCCTGTTTTTGCCCCCAAAATGGATAACCTCACATTTATCCACATTATACTGCATCTGCCATGCATTTGCCCACTCACCTAACCTGTCCAAGTCACCCTGCAGCCTCTTAGCGTCCTCCTCACAGCTCACACCGCCACCCAGCTTACTGTCATCTGCAAACTTGGAGATAGTACACTCAATTTCTTCATCTAAATCATTAATGTATATTGTAAATAGCTGGGGTCCCAGCACTGAGCCCTGCGGCACCCCACTAGTCACTGCCTGCCGTTCTGAAAAGGACCCGTTTATCCCGACTCTCTGCTTCCTGTCTGCCAACCAGTTCTCTATCCACATCAGTACATTACCCTCAATACCATGTGCTTTAATTTTGCACACCAATCTCTTGTGTGGGACCTTGTCAAAAGCCTTTTGAAAGTCCAAATACACCACATCTACTGGTTCTCCCTTGTCCACTCTACTAGTTACATCCTCAAAAAATTCTAGAAGATTTGTCAAGCATGATTTCCCTTTCATAAATCCATGCTGACTTGGACCGATCTTGTCACTGCTTTCCAGATGCGCTGCTATTTCCTCCTTAATGATTGATTCCAACATTTTCCCCACTACTGATGTCAGGCTAACCGGTATATAATTACCCGTTTTCTCTCTCCCTCCTTTTTTAAAAAGTGGTGTTACATTAGCTACCCTCCAGTCCATAGGAACTGATCCAGAGTCGATAGACTGTTGGAAAATGATCACCAATGCATCCACTATTTCTAGGGCCACTTCCTTAAGTACTCTGGGATGCAGACTATCAGGCCCCGGGGATTTATCGGCCTTCAATCCCATCAATTTCCCTAACACAATTTCCCGCCTAATAAGGATATCCTTCAGTTCCTCCTTCTCACTAGACCCACTGTCCCCTCGTACGTTCGGAAGGTTATTTGTATCTTCCTTTGTGAAGACAGAACCGAAGTATTTGTTCAATTGGTCTGCCATTTCTTTGTTCCCCATTATAAATTCACCTGAATCTGACTGCAAGGGACCTTCATTTGTCTTCACTAATCTTTTTCTCTTCACATATTTATAGAAGCTTTTGCAGTCAGTTTTTATGTTCCCTGCAAGCTTCCTCTCATACTCTATTTTCCCCGTGCTAATTAAACCTTTGTCCTCCTCTGTTGAATTCTAAATCTCTCCCAGTCCTCAGATTTGCTGCTTTTTCTGGCCAATTTATATGCTTCTTCCTTGGATTTAACACTATCCTTAATTCCCTTGTTAACCACGGTTGAGCCACCTTCCCAGTTTTATTTTTACTCCAGACAGGGATGTACAATTGCTGAAGTTCATCCATGTGATCTTTAAATGTTTGCCATTGCCTATCCACCATCAACCCTTTAAGTATCCTTTGCCAGTCTATTCTAGCCAATTCACGCCTCATACCGTCGAAGTTACCTTTCCTTAAGTTCAGGACCCTAGTTTCCAAATTAACTTTGTCACACTCCATCTTAATAAGGAATGCTACCATATTATGGTCACTCTTCCCCAAGGGGCCTCGCACAACAAGATTGCTAATTAGTCCCTTCTCATTACACATCACCCAGTCTAGGATGGCCAGCTCTCTCGACATTTTGGTCTAGAAAACCATCCCTAATACACTCCAGGAAATCCTCCTCCACATTGCTACCAGTTTGGTTAGCCCAATCAATATGTAGATTAAAGTCGCCCGTGATTACTGCTGTACCTTTATTGCACACATCCCTTATTTCTTGTTTGATGCTGTCCCCAACCTCACTACTACTGTTTGGTGGTCTGTACATAACTCCACTAGCGTTTTCTGCCCTTTGGTATTCCATAGCTCCACCCATACCGATTCCACATCATCCAAGCTAATGTCCTTTCTTACAATTGCATTGATTTCCTCTTTAATCAGCAACGCCACCCCACCTCCTTTTCCTTTCTGTCTATCCTTCCTAAATGCTGAATACCCCTGGATGTTGAGTTCCTAGCCTTGGTCACCCTGGAGCCATGTCTCTGTGATGCCAATCACATCATGTCCGTTAACTGCTATCTGCGCAGTTAATTCGTCCACCTTATTCCGAATACTCCTTGCATTGAGGCACAGAGCCTTCAGGCTTGTCTTTTTAACACACTTTGCCCCTTTTGAATCTTGCTGTAATGTGGCCCTTTTTGCATTTTGGCTTGGGTTTCTCTGCCCTCCACTTTTACTATTCTCCTTTCTGTCTTTTGCTTCTGCACCCCTTCTATTTCCCTCTGTCTCCCTGCATAGGTTCCCATCCCCCTGCCATATTAGTTTAACTCCTCCCCAACAGCACGAGCAAACACCCCCCCCGAGGACATTGGTTCCGGTCCTGCCCAGGTGCAGACCGTCCGGTTTGTACTGGTCCCACCTCCCCCAGAACCGGTTCCAATGTCCCAGGAATTTGAATCCTTCCCTGCTGCACCACTGCTCAAGCCACGTATTCATCTGCGCTATCCTGCGATTCCTACTCTGACTAGCACATGGCACTGGTAGCAATCCTGAGATTACTACTTTTGAGGTCCTACTTTTTAATTTAACTCCTAGCTCCTTAAATTCGTTTCGTAGGACCTCATCCCGTTTTTTACCTATATCGTTGGTGCCTATATGCACCACGACAACTGGCTGTTCACCCTCCCTTGTCAGAATGTCCTGCACCCGCTCCGAGACATCCTTGACCCTTGCACCAGGGAGGCAACATACCATCCTGGAGTCTCGGTTGCGGCCGCAGAAACGCCTATATATTCCCCTTACAATCGAATCCCCTATCACTATCGCTCTCTCACTCTTTTTCCTGCCCTCCTGTGCAGCAGAGTCAGCCACGGTGCCATGAACTTGGCTGCTGCTGCCCTCCCCTGATGAGTCATCCCCCTCAACAGTACTCAAAGCGGTGTATCTGTTTTGCAGGGGGATGACCGCAGGGGACCCCTGCACTACCTTCCTTGCACTGCTCTTCCTGCTGGTCTTCCATTCCCTAACTGGTTGTGTACCCTTCACCTGCGGTAAGACCAACTCGCTAAACGTGCTACTCACGTCATTCTCAGCATCGTGGATGCTCCAGAGTGATTCCACCCGCAGCTCCAATTCCACAACGCGGTCCGTTAGGAGCTGCAGGCGGATGCACTTCCCGCACACGTAGTCGTCAGGGACACTGGGGTCGTCCCCGAGTTCCCACATAGTACAGGAGGAGCATAACACGTGACCGAGCTCTCCTGCCATGACTTAACCCTTAGATACACTTAAATTGGCAACAACAGTGCTAAAAGTTAATTATTGATATATATAAAGATGGGAGAGTGGAGAGCACCAGTTCCAACTGTCGCAGGAGAGAGAGTGACTACAACAGTGACTACACTCCAAAAGTACTTCATTGGCTGTAAAGTGCTCTGGGATGTCCGGTGGTCGTGAAAGGCGCTATAGAAATGCAAGTCTTTCTTTGAAACAAATGTTAACTTGGTTGCCCTCACCCACACAGCCGGCGCTGAACTTTTTGCCCGGCATTTTTCATTTTAACCCCGTAATTTCAGTTACTACGTCAATCTAAAGCGTGAAAGGGGCCCCGGGTTCCAAACTAAAAGCCAATGAAATTGGTTGCAGACTGAACTGGTGCGTGAAAGATTTGTG